>NC_084511.1:29568984-29704035 GCF_024500385.1 Phyllopteryx taeniolatus | reverse complement strand
CCTTTGAGGTTCCACTACCAAATCTCTTCTCCCCTTTCCAACGAGAAGATGCCCTATTTCTGTGTACTTTTACTCAAGCCTAGCTTTCAGGTTCTGAACACGACTGTAAATGAAATGTAATGACTTTAAAATATGTATCAATCCAAGAACAAGGCTTCTCCGTGATATTAACTCTGAAAACAAACATATATTGAAACAAGTGTACTGATTTGACTCACCAAAGTCGACATCCGAGAGCAGTTCCCCGACGTCTGCTCGCCGCCGTGCGGCACGTCAGCGTCCGCTCCGTCCACACTCACTAAACTTTGACTCACGGCTTGCGTGTTCGTCACGTGACTCTTGGCGGCGGCGCACGCCTCGTAGTTGTAGACGTGCGGGAGCGTCCCCGCCGTCCCCAACGTGTCGCAGTAGCGCGGCGGATAATACGGAATGACGGGGAGGTCGGAGCGGTACAGGACGCGAGACCGTCTCCACCTGTACACTTTGAGCGACGCGATAAGCAGCAAGCAGGCGACGAAGAGGAAGGAGACCGCGGCCAAAGCCGAGACTAAGTAAAAAGTCAGCCGGTCGTCGTAGTCCTCGCTAAAGTCGTCGGCGAACTCCGACCTCAGCACTTCGGAGAAGCCGTCCGCCAGCGCCACGTTGACCGCGACCGTAGCCGAACGAGAGGGCTGCCCGTTGTCCTCCACTACGACAGTCAGTCTTTGTTTGACAGCATCTTTATCAGTCACTTGGCGGACAGTTCGCATTTCTCCATTGTGGAGGCCCACTTCAAACAGCGCCCCCCTGTCTGCGCCCCCAAATTTGTGCTGCACTTTATAGGAGAGCCAGGCGTTCTGTCCAGAGTCCACATCCACGGCCACCACTTTAGTCACCAGATATCCCGCGTCTGCCGAACGAGGCACCATTTCGGCGTGCGGCTGGACCGGGTACAGGACCTGAGGGGCGTTGTCGTTCTGGTCCCGGATCAGGATGCGAACGGCGGCCGCGGAGCTCAGCGGAGGGGATCCGGAGTCGCGGGCGCTCACGTTGAAGTCGAACGACTTGATTTGTTCGTAATCGAAGGATCGCAGCGCGCGGACGACGCCGCTCTCCGGATGGACCGAGACAAAAGAAGACACGGCTGCTCCGTGAACTTCTTTCTCCTCCAGGAAGTAAGACACTCGAGCGTTCCGGCCCCAGTCCGCGTCACCGGCACTGACGGTCAAGACGGAAAAACCGGGAGGGTTGTTCTCTGCTACGGTCTTCCTGTATTGCGACTGATGGAATTCGGGCGGGTTGTCGTTCACGTCGGATATTTGAACGTTGACGTTTTGACTACTAGACAGAGGCGGAGAGCCTTGGTCGGACACTGTTATGGTCACGTTATATTCGGGGACGCTCTCCCGGTCTAAGAAGTTTTCGGTCACTATGGTGTAGTAACCCGCTAACGAAGACTCGATTTTAAACGGGACGTCAGCGTTAATGGCACACTTGACAACACCGTTGCCGTCAGCGTCGTCATCATTCACGTTAAAAACAGCCACGGTTGCACCTGGGGGAGAATCCTCAGGTATGGACTGAGAAAAGGACATCAACTTGATTGTGGGGACGTTGTCGTTCTCATCAATTATGTTCACAATAACTTTACATGTGTCTGTATAACCTCCGTGGTCACTGGCCTGAACGTTTAACTGATAACTCTTCGATTTCTCAAAATCTAATTTACCTGAAACTTTAATCTCGCCAGTTTTAACATTTACATCAAAAACCTTTTCTGTGTCTTTCGTAGAACGAGTGGAATATGTGACGTCACCATTGAGGCCCGCATCAGCGTCGCTTGCACTCACAGTTGCGATCAAGGTTCCTGCAGGTGAATTTTCTCGCACATCGACCTTGTAAACAGGTTGAGTGCACACTGGCGCGTTGTCGTTGGCGTCCAGCACAGTGATTTGAATTCTCGCCGTCCCTGATCGATGTGGCTCACCACCATCTGACGCAATCAGCATGAGTGTTAGACTCTCCTCCTGTTCTCGGTCTAAAGGCTTCTCTAAAACCATTTCCATGAATCTGGCTCCATCTGGTTGATTTTGTACTTCCAATTTAAAATGATCTAAAGGCTTAAGAACATATTTCTGAATAAAATTAAGTCCGACATCAGGGTCATCCGCATTCTCGAGTGAGAAACGAGTGCCCACTGCAGCATTTTCAGTGATTTTCAAATGAATTTCCGACTGAGGGAAGGACGGACTGTTGTCATTAATGTCCACGACCTCCACTGTCACGCGATAAAGTTGGATGGGATTTTCTAAAATGATGTCGAAAGTGAAGCTGCAGGGCGTCGTCTTTCCACAAAGCTCCTCTCGGTCGATGCGCTCTTGAATGACAAGTGTGCCTTTGTCTCGCTTGAAATCAACATACTGTCGGCCTCCTTTGCTAATAATACGAGCTTTACCTGCTACTAGTCTGGCCACATCCAAGCCCAAATCTCTCGCAATGTTCCCCACGAAAGAGCCTTCCGCCTGCTCCTCCGGTATGGAATAGCGAGCCTGTCCGCTCACGGAGCGCAGCTCACAGAGACAAAGAACGACAAACAGTGTGCGCCATCGGCCTCTGACAGCGCGCATCCACAGACGCTCCATCGCGGATCCGAAAATATCCAAACAGCGACAAGAATCCTTGACAATAAAAACCGAATCAAACACGAGAATCCACGGAAAACGTTCCTCGTCGAATGGCGAGCAGAGCGTCGTCTTTCTCGTCTGCGAAGCTCGAAAAGGAGTCCGAGAGGAGGACTGCTGCACGGACGAGTTTCCTTCGAATTCAATGACGTAGCACGAGCGGCGCTCAGAGCATTTTGGCGGTAGTGCACCTCCATGTGATTGCCAACGGAAACTGCTTTTTTTGATTTTTAATAATCTGGGGCCACAAAATAACAAAATAGCAAGACTGGACAATTGGATGTTGTACTTAACGCTTTTGGAATCGGGTTGTTTGCATTTTCTATTTTATCAATATGACACATATGTGAAAAAAATGCTGGACAAAATATTGATCTCAAGATGTTAAAATAATTTCATAAATAGCGTTTTCTTTTGCAAAAGTTTAATTTTAAAAAATACATATATACTTAACTGATATTTTTATTTTGTTTGGAAAGAATGCATTCAATATTCAATCCAGACTATTTTTAAAAAAATCAACAAAAGGTATGACAACATGAACAAATGTTGAGAATGATGACACAGATATGATACCTAAACTTCAAACAACAATACAACCACGAAAATAAGGTGTTAATACATAGCTACGGAGGAAATTGATTTCAGCGAATAGAAAACGCAGATAAAAAAGAAGAACGAACGAGTTTGAATAGCTGCTACAACTTCATTTGTATGTCTGAATAGTCAGCTCCAAGCAATTCCAGCACCATGGACAACGACAATGAACATCCAGCCCAACACATTTGAATTGTTACCAAAAGTTGTTTACTTTTCATTTGAGTTCATAATCATGGCTAGAAAACTATGATTATCCAATTAAACAAACCTAGATACAATATTTCATATGTAATAAGTCCGTACGGTGCAAAAAAAGGACAATTAAAAGGATGGATTGGCATCCACTTCCCGAACTGTTCCTCCACCTGCTCCCTACTTTCACTGCAGATCACGACCGTCCAGCCATCCATTTTCTGAGCCGCTTCTCCTCCTTAGGGTCGCCTATCCCAGCTATCATCGGGCAGGAGGCGGGGTACACCCTGAACTGGTTGCCAGCCAATCGCAGGGCACATACAAACAAACAACCATTCACACCTACGGGCAATTTGGAGTTGTCAATTAACCTACCATGCATGTTTTTGGGATGTGGGAGGAAACCGCAGTGCCCGGACAGAACATGCAAACTCCACACAGGCGGGGCCGGGGATTGAACCCGGTCCTCAGAACTGTGAGGCAGACGCTCTAACCAGTCAACCACCGTGCCGCCTAGATCACAACGTCATCTGCGAAAATCATGGTCCACAGGGATTCCAGTCTGACCTCATCTGTCAGCCTAGCCATTACCACTGCAATCATGAAGGGGCTCGAGGCTGATCCCTGATGCACTCCCACCTCCACCTTCAACTCCTCTGTCACACCTCACCACTGTCCTGCTGCCCTCAAACATGTCCTGTATTATTCTGACATACTTCATCAAGTGTGGTGGACCAGGAAGTGGCAATGATTAGTAAGGGGGAAGTGAGAAAGGCATTAAAGAGGATGAAAAATGGAAAGGCTGTTGGTCCTGATGACATTCCTGTGGAGGTATGGAGGCATCGAGGAGAGGTGGCTGTGGAGTTTTTGACCAGCTTGTTCAACGAATTCTAGTGTGTGAGAAGATGCCTGAGGAATGGA
This sequence comes from Phyllopteryx taeniolatus, assembly GCF_024500385.1. NCBI lineage: Eukaryota > Metazoa > Chordata > Actinopteri > Syngnathiformes > Syngnathidae > Phyllopteryx > Phyllopteryx taeniolatus. The sequence continues at coordinate 29,699,662 of NC_084511.1, read as the reverse complement.
GGAAAAGTGTGATGGTGCCCATTTTTAAGAACAAAGGTGATGTGCAGAGCTGTGGCAACTATAGAGGAATAAAGTTGATGAGCCACACAATGAAGTTATGGGAAAGAGTAGTGGAGGCTCGACTCAGGACAGAAGTGAGTATTTGCGAGCAACAGTATGCTTTCATGCCAAGAAAGAGTACCACAGATGCATTATTTTCCTTGAGGATGTTGATGGAAAAGTACAGAGAAGGTCAGAAGGAGCTACATTGGGTCTTTGAAGATCTAGAGAAAGCCGATGACAGAGTACCCAGAGAGGAACTGTGGTACTGCATGCGGACGTCTGGAGTGGCAGAGAAGTATGTTAGAAAAATACAGGACATGTACGAGGGCAGCAGAACAGCGGTGAGGTGTGACAGAGAAATTTAAGCTGGAGGGGGGACTGCATCAGGGATCAGCCCTGAGCCCCTTCCTTTTTGCAGTGGTGATGGATAGGCTAACAGATGAGGTTAGACTGATGCTTTCACTGCAGATCACGACGTCATCTGCAAACATCATGGTCCACAGGGATTCCAGTCTGACCTCATCTGTCAGCCTATCCATTACCACTGCAAGCAGGAAGGGTCTCGAGGCTGATCCCTGATGCACTCCCACCTCCACCTCTCCACTGTTCTGCTGCCATCGTACATGTTCTGTATTATTCTAACATACTTCTCTGCCACTCCAGACCTCCGCATGCAGTACCACAGTTCCTCTCTGGGTACTCAGTCATAGGCTTTCTCAAGATCTACAAAGACAATGTAGCTCCTTCTGACCTTCTCTGTACTTTTCCATCAACATCCTCAAGGAAAATTATTCATCTGTGCTCCTGTTTCTAGACATGAAACCATACTGTTGCTCGCATTCCTCAGGCATCTTTTGACCCGCTAGAATTCTGTTGAACAAGCTGGTCAAAAACTCCACAACCACCTCGCCAACATGCTTCCAAAACTCCACAGGAATGTCATCAGGACCAACAGCCTTTCCATTTTTCATCCTCTTTCATGCCTTTCTAACTTCCCCCTTACTAATCATTGTCACTTCCTGGTCCACCACACTTGCCTCTTCTACTCTCCCTTCTCTCTCATTTTCCTCATTCATCAAATCCTCAAAATATTCTTTCCATCTAGCTAGCACACTTCTGGCACCAGTCAACACATTTCCATCTCTGTCCTTAATCACCCTAACCTGCTGCACATCCTTCCCATCTCTCTCCCTCTGTCTGGCCAACCTGTATAGATCCTTTTCTCCTTCTTTAGTGTCCAACCGGGCATATATGTGATCATATGCCTCTGGTTTGGCCTTTGCCACCTCGACGTTTGCCCTACATCGCATCTCAATGTATTCCTTTCTCCTCTCTTCAGTCCTCTCAGTGTTCCACTTCTTCTCAGCTAACCTCTTTCCTTGAATGATTTCCTTTACTTTGAGGTTCGACCACCAAATCTCTTTTCCCCTTTCCAACGAGAAGATGCCCTATTTCTGTGTACTTTTACTCAAGCCTAGCTTTCAGGTTCTGAACACGACTGTAAATGAAATGTAATGACTTTAAAATTTGTATCAATCCAAGAACAAGGCTTCTACATGATATAAATTCTGAAAACAAACATATATTGAAACAAATGTACTGATTTGACTCACCAAAGTCGACATCCGAGAGCAGTTCCCCGACATCTGCTCGCCGCCGTGCGGCACGTCAGCGTCCGCTCCGTCCACACTCACTAAACTTTGACTCACGGCTTGCGTGTTCGTCACGTGACTTTTGGCGGCGGCGCACGCCTCATAACTGTAGACGTGCGGGAGCGTCCCCGCCGTCCCCAAACTGTCGCAGTAGCGCGGCGGATAATACGGAAAGACGGGGAGGTCGGAGCGGTACAGGACGCGAGACCGTCTCCACCTGTACACTTTGAGCGACACGATAAGCAGCAAGCAGGCGACGAAGAGGAAGGAGACCGCGGCCAAAGCCGAGACTAAGTAAAAAGTCAGCCGGTCGTCGTAGTCCTCGCTAAAGTCGTCGGCGAACTCCGACCTCAGCACTTCGGGAAGCCGTCCGCCAGCGCCACGTTGACCGCGACCGTAGCCGAACGAGAGGGCTGCCCGTTGTCCTCCACTACGACAGTCAGTCTTTGTTTGACAGCATCTTTATCAGTCACTTGGCGGACAGTTCGCATTTCTCCATTGTGGAGGCCCACTTCAAACAGCGCCCCCCTGTCTGCGCCCCCAAATTTGTGCTGCACTTTATAGGAGAGCCAGGCGTTCTGTCCAGAGTCCACATCCACGGCCACCACTTTAGTCACCAGATAGCCCGCGTCTGCCGAACGAGGCACCATTTCGGCGTGCGGCTGGACCGGGTACAGGACCTGAGGGGCGTTGTCGTTCTGGTCCCGGATCAGGATGCGAACGGCGGCCGCGGAGCTCAGCGGAGGGGATCCGGAGTCGCGGGCGCTCACGTTGAAGTCGAACGACTTGATTTGTTCGTAATCGAAGGATCGCAGCGCGCGGACGACGCCGCTCTCCGGATGGACCGAGACAAAAGAAGACACGGCTGCTCCGTGAACTTCTTTCTCCTCCAGGAAGTAAGACACTCGAGCGTTCCGGCCCCAGTCCGCGTCACCGGCACTGACGGTCAAGACGGAAAAACCGGGAGGGTTGTTCTCTGCTACGGTCTTCCTGTATTCCGACTGATGGAATTCGGGCGGGTTGTCGTTCACGTCGGATATTTGAACGTTGACGTTTTGACTACTAGACAGAGGCGGAGAGCCTTGGTCGGACACTGTGATGGTCACGTTATATTCGGGGACGCTTTCCCGGTCTAAGAAGTTTTCGGTCACTATGGTGTAGTAACCCGCTAATGAAGACTCGATTTTAAACGGGACGTCAGCGTTAATGGCACACTTGACAACACCGTTGCCGTCAGCGTCGTCATCATTCACGTTAAAAACAGCCACGGTTGCACCTGGGGGAGAATCCTCAGGTATGGACTGAGAAAAGGACATCAACTTGATTGTGGGGACGTTGTCGTTCTCATCAATTATGTTGATGAAAACCTTGCACGTATCTGTATAACCTCCATGATCACGAGCCTGGACGTTTAACTGATAACTCTTCGATTTCTCAAAATCTAATTTACCTGAAACTTTAATCTCTCCAGTTTTAACATTTACATCAAAAACCTGCTCAGTGTCTTTGGTAGAGCGAGTGGAATAAGTGACGTCACCATTGAGGCCCGCATCAGCGTCGCTTGCACTCACAGTCGCGATCAAGGTTCCTGCAGGTGAATTTTCTCGCACATCGACCTTATAAACAGGTTGAGTGCACACTGGCGCGTTGTCGTTGGCGTCCAGCACAGTGATTTGAATTCTCGCCGTCCCTGACCGATGTGGCTCGCCACCATCTGACGCAATCAACATGAGTGTCAGGCTCTCCTCCTGTTCTCGGTCTAAAGGCTTCTCTAAAACCATTTCCATGAATCTGGCTCCATCTGGTTGATTTTGTACTTCCAATTTAAAATGATCTGAAGGCTTAAGAACATATTTTTGAATGTCATTAATACCAACATCTGGGTCATCCGCATTCTCGAGTGAGAAACGCGCCCCGGATGCGACACTTTCAGCGATTTCCAAATGAATTTCCGACTGAGGGAAGGACGGACTGTTGTCATTCATGTCCACGACCTCCACTGTCACGCGATAAAGTTGGATGGGATTTTCTAAAATGATGTCGAAAGTGAAGCTGCAGGGCGTCGTCTTTCCACAAAGCTCCTCTCGGTCGATGCGCTCTTGAATGACAAGTGTGCCTTTGTCTCGCTTGAAATCAACATACTGTCGGCCTCCTTTGCTAATAATACGAGCTTTACCTGCTACTAGTCTGGCCACATCCAAGCCCAAATCTCTCGCAATGTTCCCCACGAAAGAGCCTTCCGCCTGCTCCTCCGGTATGGAATAGCGAGCCTGTCCGCTCACGGAGCGCAGCTCACAGAGACAAAGAACGACAAACAGTGTGCGCCATCGGCCTCTGACAGCGCGCATCCACAGACGCTCCATCGCGGATCCGAAAATATCCAAACACCGACAGGAATCCTTGACAATAAAAACCGAATCAAACACGAGAATCCACGGAAAACGTTCCTCGTCGAATGGCGAGCAGAGCGTCGTCTTTCTCGTCTGCGAAGCTCGAAAAGGAGTCCGAGAGGAGGACTGCTGCACGGACGAGTTTCCTTCGAATTCAATGACGTAGCACGAGCGGCGCTCAGAGCATTTTGGCGGTAGTGCACCTCCATGTGATTGCCAACGGAAACTGCTTTTTTTGATTTTTAATAATCTGGGGCCACAAAATAACAAAATAGCAAGACTGGACAATTGGATGTTGTACTTAACGCTTTTGGAATCGGGTTGTTTGCATTTTCTATTTTACCAATATGACACATATGTGAAAAAAATGCTGGACAAAATATTGATCTCAAGATGTTAAAATAATTTCATAAATAGCGTTTTCTTTTGCAAAAGTTTAATTTAAAAAATACATATATACTTAACTGATATTTTTATTTTGTTTGGAAAGAATGCATTCAATATTCAATCCAGACTATTTTTAAAAAAATCAACAAAAGGTATGACAACATGAACAAATGTTGAGAATGATGACACAGATATGATACCTAAACTTCAAACAACAATACAACCACGAAAATAAGGTGTTAATCCATAACTACGGAGGAAATTGATTTCAGCGAATCGAGAACGCAGTCAAAAAGAAGAACGAACGAGGTCGAATAGCTGCTCCAACTTCATTTGTATGTCTGAATTGTCAGCTCCAAGAAATTCCAGCACCATGGACAACGACAATGAACATCCAGCCCAACATATTAACTGTTACCAAAGGTTCTTTACTTTTCATTTTGGTTCATAATCATGGCTAGAAAACTATGATTATCCAAATAAACAATCCTTGATAAAATATTTCATATGTAATAAATCTGTACGCGGAAAATGTTTTTTTTTTTTTTTTTTTTAAAAGGACAAAAGGAACGTATTGGTATCCACTTTCCTAAAGGTTCCTCCACCTGCTCCCTGCTTTCACTGCAGATCTCGACGTCATCTGCGAACACCATGGTCCACGGGGATTCCAGTCTAATCTCATCTGTCAGCCCATCCATTACCACTGTAAACAGGAAGGGGCTCGGGGCTGATCCCTGATGCACTCCCACCTCCACCTCCTTTGTCACACCTATCCACTGTTCTGCTGCCCTCGGACATGTCCTGTATTATTCTAACATGCTTCTCTGCCACTCCTGACCTCCGCATGCAGTACCACAGTTCCTCTCTGGGTACTCTGTCATAGGCTTTCGCTGGATCTACAAAGACACAATGTAGCTCCTTCTTACCTTCCGTACTTTTCCATCAACATCCTCAAGGCAAATAATGCATCTGTGTTACTCTTTCTAGGCAGAAAACCATACTGTTGCTCGCATTCCTCAGGCATCTTCTGACCCGCTAGAATTCTGTTGAACAAGATGGTCAAAAACTCCACAGCCACTTCTCCTACATGCTTCCAAAACTCCACAGGAATGTCATCAGGACCAACAGCCTTCCCATTTTTCATCCTCTTTCATGCCTTTCTAACTTCCCCCTTACTAATCATTGCCACTTCCTGGTCCACCACACTTGCCTCTTCTAATCTCCCTTCTCTCTCATTTTCCTCATTCATCAAATCCTCAAAGTATTCTTTCCATCTAGCTAGCACACTGCTGGCACCAGTCAACACATTTCCATCTCTGTCCTTAATCACCCTAACCTGCTGCACATCCTTCCCATCTCTCTCCCTCTGTCTGGCCAACCTGTATAGATCCTTTTCTCCTTCTTTAGTGTCCAACTGGGCATGCATGTCATCATATGCCTCGTTTGGCCTTTGCCACCTCGACCTTTGCCCTACATCGCATCTCAATGTATTCATTTCTCCTCCCCTCAGTGTTCCACTTCTTCTCAGCTAACCTCTTTCCTTGAATGATTTTCTTTACTTTGAGGTTCCACCACCAAAGCTCCTTCTCCCCTTTCCAACTAAAAAATGCACTATTTCTAAGTTGAATTTAAAAAATAGACTAATATGTCATTAACAGATATTTTTATTTTGATTGGAAAGAATGTTTTCAAATTTGAATCCAGACTATTTTCAAAAATCAACAGAAGGTATGACATCATGAACAAATGTTGAGACAGATGATGTCCCTGAACTTTAAACAACAATACAACCACGAAAATAAGGTGTTAATACATAACTACGGAGGAAATTGGTTTCACCGAATAGAAAACGCAGTCAAAAGAAGAACGAACGAGGTTGAATAGCTGCTACAACTTCATTTGTTTGTCTGAATTGTCAGCTCCAAGCAATTCCAGCACCATGGACAACGACAATTAACATCCAGCCCAACACATTTGAATTGTTACCAAAAGTTCTTTACTTGTCATTTGAGTTAATAATTATGGCTAGAAAACCATGATTATCCAAGTAAACAAACCTTGATACAATATTTCATAGATAATAAGTCTGTCCACCGCAAAAAAAAAGTCAATTAAAAGGATGTATTGGTGTGAGTGTTATGCAGCTTTTCGGGAAGAGGTGAGACAGGCTCTCGGTGGACGGGAGGAGCTTCCAGAAGACTTAACCACTGCAGCCAAGGTGATCAGAGAGGCAGGCAGGAGAGAAGGAGACAAGGTGGTGGAACCTCACAGGACAGGAAATCATACAAGGAAAAAGGTTAGCTAAGAAGAAGTGGGAAACAGAGGAACGAGGAGAGGCGAAAGGAATACATTGAGATGCGACATAGGGCAAAGGTAGAAGTGGCAAAGGCCAAACAAGAGGCATATGAGGACATGTATGCCAGGTTGGACACTAAAGAAGGAGAAAAGGATCTCTACAGGTTGGCCAGACAGAGGGAGAAAGATGGGAAGGATGTGCAGCAGGTTAGGGCGATTAAGGACAGAGATGGAAATGTGTTGACTGGTGCCAGAAGTGTGCTAGCTAGATGGAAAGAATACTTTGAGGAGTTGATGAATGAGGAAAATGAGAGAGAAGGGAGAGTAGAAGAGGCAAGTGTGGTGGACCAGGAAGAGGCAATGATTAGTAAGGGGGAAGTTAGAAAGGCATTAAAGAGGATGAAAAATGGAAAGGCTGTTGGTCCTGACGACATTCCTGTGGAGGTATGGAGGCATCTAGGAGAGGTGGCTGTGGAGTTTTTGACCAGCTTGTTCAATAGAATTCAAGTGCGTGAGAAGATGCCTGAGGAATGGAGGAAAAGTGTACTGGTGCCCATTTTTAAGAACAAAGGTAATGTGCAGAGCTGTGGGAACTATAGAGGAATAAAGTTGATGAGCCACACAATGAAGTTATGGGAAAGAGTAGTGGAGGCCAGACTCAGGACAGAAGTGAGTATTTGTGAGCAACAGTATGGTTTCATGCCTAGAAAGAGTACCACAGATGCATTATCTGCCTTGAGGATGTTGATGGAAAAGTACAGAGAAGGTCAGAAGGAGCTACATTGTGTCTTTGTAGATCTTGAGAAAGCCTCCGACTGAGTACCCAGAGAGGAACTGTGGTACTGCATGCGGAGGTCTGGAGTGGCAGAGAAATATGTTAGAATAATACAAGACATGAACGAGGGCAGCAGAACAGCGGTGAGGTATGACAGACGAATTTAAGGTGGAGGGGGGACTGCATCAGGGATCAGCCCTGAGCCCCTTCCTGTTGGCAGTGGTGATGGATAGGCTAATGGATGAGGTTAGACTGATGCTTTCACTGCAGATTACGACGTCATCTGCAAACATCATGGTCCACAGGGATTCCAGTCTGACCTCATCTGTCAGCCTATCCATTACCACTGCAAGCAGGAAGGGGCTCGAGGCTGATCCGTGATGCACTCCCACCTCCACCTCCTCTGTCACACCTCACCACTGTTCTGTTGCCCTCATACATGTCCTTTAATATTCTAACATACTTCTCTGCCACTCCAGACCTCCGCATGCAGTACCACAGTTCCTCTCTGGGTACTCAGTCGTAGGCTTTCTCAAGATCTACAAAGACAATGTAGCTGCTTCTGACCTTCTCTGTACTTTTCCATCAACATCCTCAAGGCTAATAATGTATCTGTGGTACTCTTTCTAGGCATGAAACCATGCTGTTGCTCGCATTCCCCAGGCATCTTCAATTCTGTTGAACAAGATGGTCAAAAACTCCACAGGAATGTCATCAGGACCAACAGCCTTTCCATTTTTCATCCTCTTTCATGCCTTTCTAACTTCCCCCTTACTAATCATTGCCACTTCCTGGTCCACCACACTTGCCTCTTCTACTCTCCCTTCTCTCTCATTTTCCTCATTCATCAACTCCTCAAAGTATTCTTTCCATCTAGCTAGCACACTACTGGCACCAGTAAACAAATTTCCATCTCTGTCCTTAATCACCCTAACCTGCTGCACATCCTTCCCATCTCTCTCCCTCTGTCTGGCCAACCTGTATAGATCCTTTTCTCCTTCTTTAGTGTCACATGTCATCATATGCCTCGTTTGGCCTTTGCCACCTCGACCTTTGCCCTACATCACATTTCAATTTATCCATTCTCCTCTCTTCAGTACTCTCAGTGTTCCACTTCTTCTCAGCTTACCTCATTCCTTGAATGATTTCCTGGACTTTGAGGTTCCACCACCAAATCTCTTCTCCCCTTTCCAACGAGAAGATGCCCTATTTCTGTCTACTTTTAATCTAGCATGGCTTTCAGGTTCTGAACACACGACTGCAAATGAAATGTAATGACTTTAAAATATGCATCAATACAAGAACAAGGCTTCTCCATGATATAAACTCTGAAAACAAACATATATTGAAACAAGTGTACTGATTTGACTCACCAAAGTCGACATCCGAGAGCAGTTCCCCGACGTCTGCTCGCCGCCGTGCGGGACGTCAGCGTCCGCTCCGTCCACACTCACTAAACTTTGACTCACGGCTTGCGAGTTCGTCACATGACTCTTGGCGGCGGCGCACGCCTCGTAGTTGTAGACGTGCGGGAGCGTCCCCGCCGTCCCCAACGTGTCGCAGTAGCGCGGCGGATAATACGGAATGACGGGGAGGTCGGAGCGGTACAGGACGCGAGACCGTCTCCACCTGTACACTTTGAGCGACACGATAAGCAGCAAGCAGGCGACGAAGAGGAAGGAGACCGCGGCCAAAGCCGAGACTAAGTAAAAAGTCAGCCGGTCGTCGTAGTCCTCGCTAAAGTCGTCGGCGAACTCCGACCTCAGCACTTCGGGGAAGCCGTCCGCCAGCGCCACGTTGACCGCGACCGTAGCCGAACGAGAGGGCTGCCCGTTGTCCTCCACTACGACAGTCAGTCTTTGTTTGACAGCATCTTTATCAGTCACTTGGCGGACAGTTCGCATTTCTCCATTGTGGAGGCCCACTTCAAACAGCGCCCCCCTGTCTGCGCCCCCAAATTTGTGCTGCACTTTATAGGAGAGCCAGGCGTTCTGTCCAGAGTCCACATCCACGGCCACCACTTTAGTCACCAGATAGCCCGCGTCTGCCGAACGAGGCACCATTTCGGCGTGCGGCTGGACCGGGTACAGGACCTGAGGGGCGTTGTCGTTCTGGTCCCGGATCAGGACGCCCACGCTCACGTTGCTACAGAGAGGAGGGGAGCCTCCGTCCTGCGCTCGCACCGCAAAGTCCAGCCGCTTCATCCGCTCGTAGTCGAAGGAGCGCACGGCGCTGACGACGCCGCTTTGGGCGTTCACGGACACAAACGAGGCAATCGGAGTTCCCCCGATCTCGCCCTGCTCCAACATGTAAGAGACACGAGCGTTCTGGTTTTCATCTGGGTCTTTGGCACTCACTCTCAGCACGGAAACACCCGGCGAGTTGTTTTCGGCGAGGTCGGCACGATAAAAGCTGACGGCAAACACAGGAGCGTTGTCGTTCACGTCGGAAACTTTCAAATGAAAAGTTCTCTCGGCGGAGAGGGGAGGCGAGCCGGCGTCCGACGCGACGACTGTGATGTTATATTCGGACACGCTTTCGCGATCCAAATCGGCATCGGTCACCAAGGCAAAATAATTGCGCACGTTGGATTTCATGCGAAATGGAACGCGGCCTTCGATGCCGCACCTCACGTGACCGTTTTCGCCAGAATCCTGGTCTTTCACGTTCATGATACCGATCGTGGTACCAGCCGGGGAGTCTTCTGAAACCGGACTCGTGAAGGACATCACGTTGAGGACGGGGACATTATCATTCAAATCCAGGACTTCGATTTCCACTTTGGTGGAGTCTGTTAATGCACCTTGATCTTTGGCTTCAACCATGAACTCTATTGTCTTGTATTTTTCATAATCAATTTGGTTTGCTACAGATATGCATCCTGCCACCTCATCGATATGAAACAAATTTGTAATTCCCGCTTTTGATTTTGAAAACGAGAATGTTATTTTTGCATTTGAACCGCTATCAGCATCAGTGGCATTCACAGTAAGAACGTGAGTGCCTTTTGCTGCATTTTCAGTCACTTTTGCTTTGTAAACGCTTTGATTAAAGACGGGAGCATTGTCATTTATATCTTGAATGTTAATATCTATATTTACTGTACCTGACCTCTGTGGATTCCCACCGTCCACAGCCACTAATTTAAGGGAAAGTCGCGGCTGCTCTTCTCTGTCTAAGGCTTTCTGCAGGACCATTTCTGCATGTTTACTTCCTCCCGGACTGACGTGTTGCTTCAAAACAAAATGATCACTCGGTGTTAAAACGTAACTCTGCACGCCGTTTGAATCCACGTCAGCATCATACGCAGCCTCCAGAACAAAACGGGAGCCCAGTGCAGCAGACTCAGTAATTTCAAATCGCAAATGACTATTTTCAAAAGTGGGCGCGTTGTCGTTGACGTCCAACACTTCGATGGTGACCGGGTGCAATTCCATGGGGTTTTCCAACAAAATCTCGAAGGTGAAGCTGCACGGCGTCACGTCTCCACACAGCTGTTCTCGATCTATCCTCTCATGGACAACCAGGAGCCCTTTGTCCGCCCTCAGCTCGGCGTACTGGACGTTCTCCCCGGTCACGATGCGGGCCCGCCCAGAACGGAGTCTTTTCAGATCCAAACCGAGATCTTGGGCCACATTTCCGACGAGCGAGCCTTTTTTCATCTCCTCGGGGATTGAGTAGCGGATTTGGGCCTCGCTCGCGTGGAGAAAAAAACACCAAAAGACAAAGAGGCCGGCCGCGCGTCGCCATCGCATTCCTCCTCGGCTCGGATGAATGTTTTTAGCCTCCATATGAAATTAAAAATATTCCACTAAAGGGACGCAATCGAAAAAATGACAGAACCAAAGCAGGCGCAATCAGATGCGCGTTATTTGAGCTCAACGATTGTACGTCGTTCACGCGAAGCTCTCTGGTGCCAAATGGCAGCGACAGAGGAGGGAGCTGCACTGCATCACACAGCGCCAACACATCCATTTACCATGTAACAGCGCCCCTTAGAGGCCGATATGCCAAACTGCCCAGTTAGAAAAAAAGGTTCAACATGGGGGTGGGGGGAAAAAACATCCTTGAATATGCTCCGTCCTGTTAAATAACTGCATTAAATATATTTAAAAAATTAATAAAGACATTTTCCGAGTTAAGGTTGTCACCTGAACAAACAGCCAATCAACACAGTTACAGGAAGGAAGTCGTGTGCGTAAGAGTAATACAAATGATATAAATGATGATTATTGATTGGAATTCCTCAGAACGAGCGCTGGTCAACAAATCCCTTGGAAGCTGCCCTTCAGCACCATGGACAGAGACAAGACTGCAGGAGGAGCTCACTGCTCACTTTGGGGCGAGCGAAACATTATTTGGAAAAGTACAATGCACGACTCGTACACTCCCTCTTATCATGATGTAATATGACAACAATAAAAAAAAATACATTATTGATGAGGCTGCATCTTTTCGATGTTTAGTTCCTGAATATTGACATACAGTGGAACCTCGATTTAACAGACGATTACAGGCAGAGGCTCGTCTGTTACAGCTGATTGTCCGTTCGAGTCTTCAATCACCCTACCACGCATGTTTTCGGGATGTGGGAGGAAACCAGAGTGCCTGGAAAAAACCCACCCAGGCACCGGGAGAACATGCCAACTCCACAGAGGCGAGTGTGGGATTTGAACCCCGGTCCTCAGAACTGTGAGGTAGATGTGCTAACCAGTCAGCTCCGTGCCGCCAGTAAGGTATCAATTTACTGTCCATCCAGTCATCCATTTTCGACCACTTATCTGACGACGGGTCGCAGGGGCAGTAGCGTTATCAGGAGGGACGCACAGACTTCCCTCTCCCCAGTCACTTCCTCCAGCTCTTCCGGGGGGATCCCGAGGCGCTCCGAGGCCAGCCAAGAGAAGTAGTCTCTCCGGCGTCTCCTGGGTCGTCCCCGGGGTCTTCTCCCGGTGCGACGTGCCCGGAACACCTCAGCGGGAAGGCGTCCAGGAGGCATCCGAATCAGATGCCCCAGCCACCTCATCTGGCTCCTCTCGATGTGGAGGAGCAGCGGCTCTACTCTGAGTTCCTCCCGGATGACCGAGCTTCTCACCGTCTCTCTAAGGGAGAGCCCGGAAACTCATTTCGGCCGCTCCGGGATCTTGTTCTTTTCGTCATGACCCACAGCTACTCCCCTCACCAATTTATTGTAAATAAATATTTCTTTAAAACTTTAAAATTTCATCCAAACTTACTACGCTGAGGTGCTTGATGTAGACAATGCTTATGTACTTGTCATAGGCCACTCGCTTTCGTGAGTCACAACAAATTAGTGTGCTTCCTAGTTCCAAATGCGTTGCCATCGACAAATTGCTTGACAAAAAAAAACTGTTACTGTACCAGAAATAGCATGTTCCAGACTCCAGGGACTTATGTGTCGTATTGCTCGTTGAGTGAACACCGCAGCCATGTGCGCTCTCTCTCTATGCGACAATAGATAGAACTGAGCTTGTGCCATCATGGCCGCCACGTCAATACAATGGAAATGTTGCCACATTCAACATGGCCGTGATTAGTATTCCCACATTGTTTGTAGGCAGGACACGCCCTGCTCCAATATTACTGGCTCCAGGTCATGCGCCGCTACTCAATGATTGGCTGTTGGGTACCTGTAAAACATGCCCTCCTGCTTCTCAACGGGAAAAGAAGTATGTGATAAAAGTGTGGCGGCATTAGTATGTTTCCCACTAGCCTAACCCACCCTAATCCTTCACCAATCTGAAAACGGTTTAGCCCCAAACCTAGAACCAAAACCTAACCATAACAAACTTATTTGTTTTTATTTTGGACAAAATTGGTCAGTGTGGGGATGGTGAGTTCGTGGGGGTGAGTCCTGCCTAGAAACTATGTGGGAATCCTAATAAAGCTCCAGTCTCTGCCGAGATTGCGCCACAGCGCCACGAAACAACAGTGGCCAATTCTGGAACTAACAGACCTTGTCAACACCGCTTTCAGTGACAACCGGAAAGTATTTTTGGACACATGCACTGACCATGACTTCCGATATCCGTTAAATCACGTCCGGTAAAGGGAGGTGCCACTGTTCGTGTCACTGTAACTCTGGGAATGAATGGTCGGAACACTTTGTAAGTCTGCATACTTTTGAGACTTTTAAAACCCAAACGAGTCACAAAACCAACACTTGCCTACATGCATATGAACACTCTTAAAAGAGTGCAAAGTGACATGTTGTCCCCGGTTTTGAAACGAGTAAAAGAAGTTGAGACTACATTGCTACTCGCTACAAAGTTTGAGAAACAAGACAGGCTTCAAAATGTCTCTCTGAAAGCCGAAAAAAACACAAAGTCGATGTTGAAAACCGGCAACCCATCCATCCATCCATCCATTCTCTACCGCTTATCCGGGTCGGGTCGCGGGGGCAGTAGCTTCAGCAGGGACGCGCAGACTTCCCTCTCCCCAGCCACTTCATCCAGCTCTTCCGGGAGGATCCCGAGGCGTTCCCAGGCCAGCCGAATGATGTAGTCTCTCCAGCGTGTCCTGGGTCATCCCCGGGGTCTCCTCCCGGTGGGACATGCCCGGAACACCTCACCAGGGAGGCGTCCGAATCAGATGCGCCAGCCACCTCATCTGGCTCCTCTCAATGCGGAGGAGCAGCGGCTCTACTCTGAGATCCTCCCGGTTGACCGAGCTTCTCACCCTATCTCTAAGGGAGAGCCCGGACACCCTGCGGAGGAAACTCATTTCGGCCGCTTGTATCCGGGATCTTGTTCTTTCGGTCACGACCCACAGCTCATGACCATAGGTGAGGGTAGGAACGAAGATCGACTGGTAAATTGAGAGCTTCGCCTTTCGGCTTAGCTCTTTCTTTACCACAACGGACCGATACAAAGTCCGCATCACTGCAGACGCTGCACCGATCCGCCTGTCGATCTCCCGTTCCATTCTTCCATCACTCGTGAACAAGACCCCAAGATACTTGAATTCCTCCACTTGGGGCAGGATCTCATCCCCGACCTGGAGATGGCATGCCACCCTTTCCCGACTGAGGACCATGGTCTCAGATTTGGAGGTGCTGATTCTCATCCCAGCCGCTTCACACTCGGCTGCGAACTGCTCCAATGAGAGTTGGAGGTCACGGCTTGATGAAGCCAACAGAACCACATCATCTGCAAAAAGCAGCAAAACCGGCAACTCCAAACATAATGGACTAAGAAGTATTTATTTTGTCTGCCGAACGCGACGAGTACTAAATCGGGACCCTGGTGATTTGAATATAAGACACCTTTTACCGAGTAGGAAATAGTCAACAACGGCTCGCTTGCTGTCACTGATGAAGTGAGTTGACAACAAAACCAAGAAGCTTGTCACTTTAGCTATGTAATAAGTGCCAAGTTCTTCAATGTGCTCTTAAATACACTGTAAATTCTATCATGTGTATTTATGTTCAAGTTGAATGTGTTCTTTTCGAGGAAAATTATGTTGAGGGAAATAAAGGTAATGGTGTGACTGCAATAAAATCGGGTGATGACCTAATGACCACGTGAAACTTTGGATCGAAGGGTGAGACCTGATAGGACCCCCTTGGTACTGGAAATGGTGAACACATGTTGACTAATATCAAGTGAAGGAGACATGGTGAAATATTTGAATCGGCAGAGTTGACATTTGTGAGCAGTTTCCTGACATCTGCCGGTTGCCATGCGGCACGTCAGCACCCGCTCCATCCACACTCACTAAGCTTTCTCATGGCTTGCATATTCTTCATGTGACTCATGAAACAAAAAATATATATATATATAAGGGGTAGATGGACACACGTGATGTTTACAACTACTAGGAAATAAGAAACATAAAAAAAAAAAAAAAGTCAACCAAGAAGTCAACTATTTATCCAAAGCCGCTGGGCATGCTGGGTATTCAAGCGTCAACTTCCTCGACACTCCAATATATTTCATTGTAGTTTTCTCAAACGGTATTCGACATCATACACCAGGCCTATTTAACTAGTGGCCCCCCCTTTGAAATTTAATTTCATATGGCCCCCAGACTTTCCTATTTTATTCTGACGTCATGTGTTGTAACGTGTGTGAGTGGTTGCAGTGATCAATTAAATCATGGCGATACAAAAACCCATATGATGACAAGTTTGTCCAAGTGGACTTGCACTAAATACCTGCTTGCACGGAAGAATCAACTGGCTCGAGATGACATTGCTCCTCGCGACACACTTTGAGAAACAAGACAGGATTCAAAATGTCTGTCCGAAGGCCGAAAAAACGCAAAGTCGATGTAGAAACCTGTATTTATTTTGTCGGCCGAACGCGACGAGTACGACGAGGATATCAGAGACCTCTTACCGAGTTGGAAATAGTCAACAACTGCACGCTTGCTGTCATTGATGAAGTGAATTCACAGCCAAACTTGCTTGTCACTTTAGCTATGAAAAAAAAGTCTCTCTCTCAGATACAGCGACTAACTCTTCGCAGAGTGGAACGACTACGTTGCAGGAAAGCTTCTGGAAACCTGGAAAAGCAGAATGTACCGTACTTCTGTTGCAGTCGGCAAAGCAAGTGATTGGAAAGACATGGCCCAGCTGAAGTGGAATGCAACAATGAATTTGTTTTTCTCTCGTTTTTCTCTCATTTTGAATTGTATATCTTAAAAGAGAGTCACCGAAGTCTGTGTGATGGTTCAGACTCGGATGTCTTATAGGAATGGTGGTTCTTCTAGCGTTAAAAATTGATGTAGTCTTGGCTTGGTTGTGCAAAGGGGTCAAATACATTTAAAAGGGTTGAAAATCTCGTTCTTTAACCTAGCTATAATCATATTAAACGTAACAAAAGTCAAGCTCAAGAAAATGCTGAGTGGCTAGTAATTCTGGGAAACAACTAGCCACAGTGGCTGGTGAGCTGATGTCAAGCCCTGCTTGTATACAAGAGAGACATTTGACTCACCAAAGTCGACACACCTACTGGCAATTTGGAGTTGTCAATTAACCGACCATGCATGTTTTTGGGATGTAGGAGGAAACCGCAGTGCCCGGGGAGAACATGCAAACTCCACACAGGCGGGGCCGGGGATTGAACCTCAGTCCTCAGAACTCTGAGGCAGACGCTCTAACCCATCTCCCACCGTGCTGCCTAGATCACAACGTCAATAATACAGGACATGTTTGAGGGCAGCAGGACAGTGGTGAGGTGTGACAGAGGAGTTGAAGGTGAAGGTGGGAGTGCATCAGGGATCAGCCTTGAGCCCCTTCCTGTTTTGCAGTGGTGATGGATAGGGGAACATATGAGGTTAGACTGATGCTTTCACTGCAGATTACGACGTCATCTGCAAACATCATGGTCCACAGGGATTCCAGTCTGACCTAATCTGTCAGCCGATCCATTACCACTGCAAGCAGGAAGGGGCTCGAGGCTGATCCGTGATGCACTCCCACCTCCACCGTCACACCTCACCACTGTTCTGTTGCACTCAAACATGTCCTGTATTCTTCTAACATACTTCTCTGCCAGTCCAGACCTCCGCATGCAGTACCACAGTTCCTCTCTGGCTACTCTGTTGTAGGCTTTCTCAAGATCTACAAAGACAATGTAACTCCTTCTGACATTGGCTGTACTTTTCCATCAACATCCTCAAGGCAAATTATTAATCTGTGCTACTGTTTCTAGGCATGAAACCATACTGTTGCTCGCATTCCTCAGGCATTTTCTGACCAGCGAGAATTATGTTGAACAAGATGGTCAAAAACTCCACAACCACCTCTCCGACATGCTTCCAAAACTCCACAGGAATGTCATCAAGACCAACAGCCTTTCCATTTTTCCTCCTCTTTCATGCCTTTCTAACTTCCCCCTCATAATCATTGCCAATTCCTGGTCCACCACACTTGCCTCTTCTACTTTCCCTTCTCTCTCATTTTCTTCATTCATCAACTCCTCAAAGTATTCTTTCCATCTAGCAAGCACACTGCTGGCACCAGTCAACACATTTCCATCTCAATCCTGAATCACCCTAACCTGCTGCACATCCTTCCCATCTCTATCCCTCTGTCTGGCCAACCTGTATAGATCCTTTTCTCCTTCTTTCGTGTCCAACCTGGCATACATGTCATCATATGCCTCGTTTGGCCTTTGCCACTTCGACTTTTGCCCTACATCGCATCTCAATGTATTCCTTTCTCCTCTCAGTGTTCCACTTCTTCGAAGCTAACCTCTTTCCTTGAGGATTTCCTTTACTTTGAGGTTCCACCACCAAATCTCTTCTCCCCTTTCCAACGAGAAGAGGCCCTATTTCTGTGTACTTTTACACACGACTTTAAATGAAATGTAATGACTTTAAAATATGTATCAATACAAGAACAAGGCTTCTCCATGATAAAAACTCTGAAAACAAACATAGATTGAAACAAGTGTACTGATTTGACTCACCAAAGTCGACATCCGAGAGCAGTTCCCCGACGTCTGCTCGCCGCCGTGCGGCACGTCAGCGTCCGCTCCGTCCACACTCACTAAACTTTGACTCACGGCTTGCGTGTTCGTCACGTGACTCTTGGCGGCGGCGCACGCCTCGTAGTTGTAGACGTGCGGGAGCGTCCCCGCCGTCCCCAAAGTGTCGCAGTAGCGCGGCGGATAATACGGAATGACGGGGAGGTCGGAGCGGTACAGGACGCGAGACCGTCTCCACCTGTACACTTTGAGCGACACGATAAGCAGCAAGCAGGCGACGAAGAGGAAGGAGACCGCGGCCAAAGCCGAGACTAAGTAAAAAGTCAGCCGGTCGTCGTAGTCCTCGCTAAAGTCGTCGGCGAACTCCGACCTCAGCACTTCGGAAAAGCCGTCCGCCAGCGCCACGTTCACCGCGACCGTAGCCGAACGAGAGGGCTGCCCGTTGTCCTCCACTACGACAGTCAGTCTTTGTTTGACAGCATCTTTATCAGTCACTTGGCGGACAGTTCGCATTTCTCCATTGTGGAGGCCCACTTCAAACAGCGCCCCCCTGTCTGCGCCCCCAAATTTGTGCTGCACTTTATAGGAGAGCCAGGCGTTCTGTCCAGAGTCCACATCCACGGCCACCACTTTAGTCACCAGATAGCCCGCGTCTGCCGAACGAGGCACCATTTCGGCGTGCGGCTGGACCGGGTACAGGACCTGAGGGGCGTTGTCGTTCTGGTCCCGGATCAGGATGCGAACGGCGGCCGCGGAGCTCAGCGGAGGGGATCCGGAGTCGCGGGCGCTCACGTTGAAGTCGAACGACTTGATTTGTTCGTAATCGAAGGATCGCAGCGCGCGGACGACGCCGCTCTCCGGATGGACCGAGACAAAAGAAGACACGGCTGCTCCGTGAACTTCTTTCTCCTCCAGGAAGTAAGACACTCGAGCGTTCCGGCCCCAGTCCGCGTCACCGGCACTGACGGTCAAGACGGAAAAACCGGGAGGGTTGTTCTCTGCTACGGTCTTCCTGTATTGCGACTGATGGAATTCGGGCGGGTTGTCGTTCACATCGGATATTTGAACGTTGACGTTTTGACTACTAGACAGAGGCGGAGAGCCTTGGTCGGACACTGTGATGGTCACGTTATATTCGGGGACGCTTTCCCGGTCTAAGAAGTTTTCGGTCACTATGGTGTAGTAACCCGCTAACGAAGACTCGATTTTAAACGGGACGTCAGCGTTAATGGCACACTTGACAACACCGTTGCCGTCAGCGTCGTCATCATTCACGTTAAAAACAGCCACGGTTGCACCTGGGGGAGAATCCTCAGGTATGGACTGAGAAAAGGACATCAACTTGATTGTGGGGACGTTGTCGTTCTCATCAATTATGTTGATGAAAACCTTACACGTGTCTGTAAAGCCTCCGTGGTCACTAGCCTGGACGTTTAACTCATAACTCTGTGATTTTTCAAAATCTAGTTGACCAATGATTTTAATCTCTCCTGTTTTAACATCTACACTAAAAAGGTCTCTCTCATCTTTGGTAATATGAGGAGTGGAATATGTGACGTCACGATTGAGGCCCGCATCAGCGTCGCTTGCACTCACAGTCGCGATCAAGGTTCCTGCAGGTGAATTTTCTCGCACATCGACCTTGTAAACAGGTTGAGTGCACACTGGCGCGTTGTCGTTGGCGTCCAGCACAGTGATTTGAATTCTCGCCGTCCCTGATCGATGTGGCTCGCCACCATCTGACGCAATCAGCATGAGTGTCAGGCTCTCCTCCTGTTCTCGGTCTAAAGGCTTCTGTAAAAGTATTTCGATAACCTTTCTTCCGTTTTGTTGGTTTTGTATTTCCAATTTAAAATGATCTAATGGTTTGAGTGCATATTTCTGAATATCATTAAGAGCAACATCAGGGTCGGCTGCATTTGCGAGAGAGAAACGAGTGCCCACTGCAGCATTTTCAGCGATTTTCAAATGAATTTCCGACTGAGGGAAGGACGGACTGTTGTCATTCATGTCCACGACCTCCACTGTCACGCGATAAAGTTGGATGGGATTTTCTAAAATGATGTCGAAAGTGAAGCTGCAGGGCGTCGTCTTTCCACAAAGCTCCTCTCGGTCGATGCGCTCTTGAATGACAAGTGTGCCTTTGTCTGGCTTGAAATCAACATACTGTCGGCCTCCTTTGCTAATAATACGAGCTTTACCTGCTACTAGTCTGGCCACATCCAAGCCCAAATCTCTGGCAATGTTCCCCACGAAAGAGCCTTCCGCCTGCTCCTCCGGTATGGAATAGCGAGCCTGTCCGCTCACGGAGCGCAGCTCACAGAGACAAAGAACGACAAACAGTGTGCGCCATCGGCCTCTGACAGCGCGCATCCACAGACGCTCCATCGCGGATCCGAAAATATCCAAACAGCGACAGGAATCCTTGACAATAAAAACCGAATCAAACACGAGAATCCACGGAAAACGTTCCTCGTCGAATGGCGAGCAGAGCGTCGTCTTTCTCGTCTGCGAAGCTCGAAAAGGAGTCCGAGAGGAGGACTGCTGCACGGACGAGTTTCCTTCGAATTCAATGACGTAGCACGAGCGGCGCTCAGAGCATTTTGGCGGTAGTGCACCTCCATGTGATTGCCAACGGAAACTGCTTTTTTAAATTTGTTTATTTTTAATAATCTGGGGCCACAAAATAACAAAATAGCAAGACTGGACAATTGGATGTTGTACTTAACGCTTTTGGAATCGGGTTGTTTGCATTTACTATTTTATCAATATGACATTATAATATGAAAAAAAATGCTGGACAAAAATATTGATCTCAAGGTGTTGTTAAAATAATTAAATAGTTTTCTTTTGCAATTTAATTTTAAAAGTTTAAAGTTGAATTTAAAAAAGAGATTAATACATACTTAACAGATATATATTTATTTTGTTTGGAAAGAATGTATTCAATATTGAATCCAGCCTATTTTCAAAAATCAACAGAAGGTATTGCTTCAACAATTGTTGAGAATGATGACACAGATATTAAACCTAAACTTTAAACAACAATACAGCCACGAAAATAAGGTTCATACATAACTACTTTGGAAATTGATTTCAGCGAATCGAAAACGCAGTCAAAAAGAACGAACGAGGTTGAATCGCCGCTCCAACTTCATTTGTATGTCTGAATTGTCAGCTCCAAGCAATTCCAGCACCATGGACAACGACAATGAACATCCAGCCCAACACATTTGAATTGTTACCAAAAGTTCTTTACTTTTCATTTGAGTTCATAATCATGGCTAGAAAACCATGATTATCCAAGTAAACAAACCTTGATAAAATATTTCATATGTAATAAGTCTGTACGCTGCAAAAAAAAGGACAATTAAAAGGATGGATTGATATCCACTTCCCTAACGGTTCCTCCACCTGCTCCCTGCTTTCACTGCAGATCTCGACGTCATCTGCGAACATCATGGTCCACGGGGATTCCAGTCTAACATCATTTGTCAGCCTATCCATTACCACTGCAAACAGGAAGGGGCTCGGGGCTAATCCCTGATGCACTCCCACCTCCACCTTCAACTCCTCTGTCACACCTCACCACTGTCATGCTGCTCTCATACATGTCCTGTATTATTCTAACATACTTCCCTGCCACTCCAGACTTCCGCATGGAGTACCACAGTTCCTCTCTGGGTACTCTGTCATAGACTTTCTCTCGATCCACAAAGACACAATGTAGCTCCTTCTGACATTGGCTGTACTTTTCCATCAACAACCTCAAGGCAAATTATTCATCTGTGCTACTGTTTCTAGGTATGAAACCATACTGTTGCTCGCATTCCTCAGGCATCTTCAGACCCGCTATAAATCTGTTGAACAAGCTGGTCAAAAACTCCACAGGAATGTCATCAGGACCAACCGCCTTTCCATTTTTCATCGTCTTTGATGCCTTTCTAACTTCCCCCTTACTCATCATTGCCACTTCCTGGTCCACCACACTTGCCTTTTCTACTCTCCCTTCTCTCTCATTTTCCTCATTCATCAACTCCTCGAAGTATTTTTTCCATCTGCCCAGCACACTACTGGCACCAGTCAACACATTTTCATCTCTATCCTTAATCACCCTAACCTGCTGCACATCCTTCCCATCTCTCTCCCTCAGTCTGGCCAACCTGTATAGATCTTTTTCTCCTTCTTTAGTGTCCAACCTGGCATACATGTCATCATATGCCTCGTTTGGCCTTTGCCCAACATCGCATCTCAATGTATTCCTTTCTCCTCTCTTCAGTACTCTCAGTGTTCCACTTCTTCTCAGCTAACCTCATTCCTTGAATGATTTCCTGGACTTTGAGGTTCCACCACCAAATCACCCTCTCCCCATTCCGACTGGAAGATGCCCTATTTCTGTGTACTTTTAATCAAGCATGGCTTTCAGGTTCTGAACACACGACTGCAAATGAAATGTAATGACTTTAAAATATGTATCAATATAAGAACAAGGCTTCTCCATGATATAAACTCTGAAAACAAACATATATTGAAACAAGTGTTCTGATTTGACTCACCAAAGTCGACATCAGAGAGCAGCTCCCCGACGTCTGCTCGCCGCCATGCGGCACGTCAGCGTCCGCTCCGTCCACACTCACTAAACTTTGACTCACGGCTTGCGTGTTCGTCACGTGACTCTTGGCGGCGGCGCACGCCTCGTAATTGTAAACGTGCGGGAGCGTCCCCGCCGTCCCCAACGTGTCGCAGTAGCGCGGCGGATAATACGGAATGACGGGGAGGTCGGAGCGGTACAGGACGCGAGACCGTCTCCACCTGTACACTTTGAGCGACACGATAAGCAGCAAGCAGGCGACGAAGAGGAAGGAGACCGCGGCCAAAGCCGAGACTAAGTAAAAAGTCAGCCGGTCGTCGTAGTCCTCGCTAAAGTCGTCGGCGAACTCCGACCTCAGCACTTCGGGGAAGCCGTCCGCCAGCGCCACGTTGACCGCGACCGTAGCCGAACGAGAGGGCTGCCCGTTGTCCTCCACTACGACAGTCAGTCTTTGTTTGACAGCATCTTTATCAGTCACTTGGCGGACAGTTCGCATTTCTCCATTGTGGAGGCCCACTTCAAACAGCGCCCCCCTGTCTGCGCCCCCAAATTTGTGCTGCACTTTATAGGAGAGCCAGGCGTTCTGTCCAGAGTCCACATCCACGGCCACCACTTTAGTCACCAGATAGCCCGCGTCTGCCGAACGAGGCACCATTTCGGCGTGCGGCTGGACCGGGTACAGGACCTGAGGGGCGTTGTCGTTCTGGTCCCGGATCAGGACGCCCACGCTCACGTTGCTACAGAGAGGAGGGGAGCCTCCGTCCTGCGCTCGCACCGCAAAGTCCAGCCGCTTCATCCGCTCGTAGTCGAAGGAGCGCACGGCGCTGACGACTCCGCTTTGGGCGTTCACGGACACAAACGAGGCAATCGGAGTTCCCCCGATCTCGCCCTGCTCCAACATGTAAGAGACACGAGCGTTCTGGTTTTCATCTGGGTCTTTGGCACTCACTCTCAGCACGGAAACACCCGGCGAGTTGTTTTCGGCGAGGTTGGCACGATAAAAGCTGACGGCAAACACAGGAGCGTTGTCGTTCACGTCGGAAACTTTCAAATGAAAAGTTCTCTCGGCGGAGAGGGGAGGCGAGCCGGCGTCCGACGCGACGACTGTGATGTTATATTCGGACACGCTTTCGCGATCCAAATCGGCATCGGTCACCAAGGCAAAATAATTGCGCACGTTGGATTTCATGCGAAATGGAACGCGGCCTTCGATGGCGCACCTCACGTGACCGTTTTCGCCAGAATCCTGGTCTTTCACGTTCATGATACCGATCGTGGTACCAGCCGGGGAGTCTTCCGAAACCGGACTCGTGAAGGACATCACGTTGAGGACGGGGACATTATCATTCAAATCCAGGACTTCGATTTCCACTTTGGTGGAGTCTGTTAATCCTCCTTGATCTTTAGCTTCAACCATGAACTCTATTGTTTTGTCTTTTTCATAATCGATTTCTTTTATGACAGATATGCAACCTGTCATCTCATCTATGTGAAACAAATCTGCGATTTCAGCATTTGATTTCGAAAAGGAGTATGTTACTTTTCCATTTGAACCGCTATCAGCATCAGTGGCATTCACAGTCAGAACGTGAGTGTCCTTTGGGGAATTTTCAATCAATTTAGCTTTATACAAAGATTGATTGAAGACAGGAACATTATCATTTGCATCTAAAATGTTAATTTCAATATTTACTGTACCTGACCTCTGTGGATTCCCACCGTCCACAGCCACTAATTTAAGGGAAAGTCGCGGCTGCTGTTCTCTGTCTAAGGCTTTCTGCAGGACCATTTCTGCATATTTTCTGCCTCCAGGATTGACGTGTTGCTTCAAAAGAAAATGATCACTCGGTGTTAAAATGTAACTCTGCACGCCGTTTGCATCCACGTCAGCATCGTGTGCGTTATCCAGAACGAAACGGGAGCCAAGTGCAGCAGACTCAGTAATTTCAAATTGCAAATAATGATTTTTAAAAGTGGGCGCGTTGTCGTTGACGTCCAACACTTCGATGGTGACCGGGTGCAATTCCATGGGGTTTTCCAACAAAATCTCGAAGGTGAAGCTGCACGGCGTCACGTCTCCACACAGCTGTTCTCGATCTATCCTCTCATGGACAACCAGGAGCCCTTTGTCCGCCCTCAGCTCGGCGTACTGGACGTTCTCCCCGGTCACGATGCGGGCCCGCCCAGAACGGAGTCTTTTCAGATCCAAACCGAGATCTTGGGCCACATTTCCGACGAGCGAGCCTTTTTTCATCTCCTCGGGGATTGAGTAGCGGATTTGGGCCTCGCTCGCGTGGAGAAAAAAACACCAAAAGACAAAGAGGCCGGCCGCGCGTCGCCATCGCATTCCTCCCCCGCTCAGATTATTATCTTTCGACTCCATTTAAAAAATACTGATGAGGTGAACCGGGCAAAAACAAACCAGGCGCAATCAGATCGGCGTTATTTGAGCTCAACGATTGTACGTCGTTCACGCGAAGCTCTCTGGTGCCAAATGGCAGCGACAGAGGAGGGAGCTGCACTGCATCACACAGCGCCAACACATCCATTTACCATGTAACAGCGCCCCTTAGAGGCCGATATGCCAAACTGCCCACTTCGAATAAAAGCTTCAAATTAAAAGCAATCCCTCTGCAGCTACTTTGTCCGATGAGACGACCGTGTGAAAAAAAGTAATCCAATGCACCACTTTCTATATTTGTCAAAAGTCCTATTTCGCACAAACAGTCCCTCAAATAGCCCTCAACAAAATTGCACGATTAGTTATGAAAGTAGCCGTTGTACATATAATCATGAATATAATCATATTGTTGAGAGCGATAGAGAGTGCACGGCAACAATTACATCGCCTTCCATGGCCTTAGCTGTACTTCAGCACCATGGACAGAGAAATAGAAACCCAAATACTCGCAGTTCACTTTTTGTCTCGAGATTCACACACAGTCAAAGTGACGTCACCGTTTGCCGTCGGTCAAACGCAGCGAAATTGTCAAAAGTGCCCTGCAATTATTTGCCTTCAATGATGGCTGACGGATTTGTGTGGGCACGTTCAAAATTGAGGCAACAGCACCGCCAACTGAGATCAAGCTGAAACACACGTGAAGCACCGCTGCAATGTGACAATACAGTCGGAACATTAAAAAAAAAGGGGGGGGGGGGGGGGGAACATGAACATTGTGCAAATCTACTACACTTCCATGACAGATCGATAGTTGGATAGTTCGAGAGATCGATCGATCGATAGCAAGATGGCGGATCAACGAGCGGTGGCCTACATTGAGTGGAATTCACATGCAGCGATACACCCAAAAATGTCCCCCGAGTAATCTCTCATCAATATTAATAAATTCATTATTTGCAACATGAAGCCAGCAAAGGCAGTCATGATGGCGCCACAAATGCCCGGCGTTGTGTGTGTGTGTGTGTGTGTGTGTTTGTGTGCGCGCGCACACGCTGCTGAAGCCTCGTGCACATCATGATGGTGCATTATTAAGGCCGAGTCTGCACAGCAACAGCAGGCAGAGTTATTAATATTCATGTAGCCTCCACTGGAAACATTTCTTCCCAATAGGAGGACGTTTTTTTTTTTTCCTGCATAAGTTACGTGACTGCACAGGGTGACGTACAGTATGTACAGTAAGCTTTGTGTCGCAGAGATTCTGGTCAGGATGACATGAGTGGCAAACACGTTTGTCGGCACGGAACGTTCAGTGAAGAGAGGCTGCACAGATGGGAACACATTCCGGGTCAGCTGGTCTATCATATCGACTGTGTTTCGGCGACTCGCTGCGCTGGATGAGAATCATCCTGCTGTGATTTGTTTGTGACAGATGGGTGTAGGGCGCACGTGGGAGCTGAAATCATTGAAAGTGAGCTTACCTGCGGGTCCACATGGTTTCAAGTTTCATTGACGGGAGGGACACCGAAAGAAAAGAGAGAGGGGAAAAAGTTAGTCTCAAGCCCAATGATGACATTTAGTTTAAAAAGTACTGTTTTCACAGGAACGGTGAGTCCTGCTGCTACACTCCCGCCCAAAAATATTGTCTCACGACTATACATTTATGAATCCTCGTGAAAACAAACCATTTTCTCATTCCTCACATCTTTCCAGCTGGTCGACAACTTAAATGACCGCCATCTTGTTTGTACTAGTTTAGGATTGGGATCCAGAGAGTTTACAAACAAGTTGCTTTTTTTTTTTTTTTTTTTTTCTCTCCAAAGAAATCGGAGCACATGTGCGAGCAACAACATGAATACGCATGAGAACATATCTCATCGCTGCGCAGACTTTAGTCAACATGAACACCATTGACATGACACTGAATGTTCGCCATGATGAATTAGTACAAGTGGCATTCTAATAGTTGTGGCTGCACGTCTGGAAATGGTGCCTTATTGTACCTGATGGAAAAGAGTCACAGACAAATAAAAAGTTGGGTTTTTTTTTTTGTGAACAAAATCCCAATTTCATAATTTATTCAGTTGCAGATTAAAGAGGTAACAGCATCGACCTGTGTGATCAAGACAAAGCGGAAGCAAAAAGACCAAAACATGCTGTAAAAATATCATTTCAAAAAGGAAAAGAAAATAAGTATTGTCATGGTTTCTATTTTAAAAAGGAGGGGAAAAAATAAGCACACCAGGACTCTGCTAAATCTGAAATCACAAAGTGTGTCGTGCTGTTCGAGGAATGTTTTGCAGGTGTTGCTAGTCTGGCGGTCACATGACACTCACGAGATATTTCATCATAATAAATGACAGAAAAGTAGAAATGGAGGGCATACAACATGCGAGAGAAAATATTGTGGCACGGAGATCATCTCAGTGCCTTAAAGCAATGCAATAACAACAAAGTCTATTACAAGAAAAAGTAATTACAGTATTAATAGTACAGGAGTATGGGTGCATTAACAAACGCAAAACAAAGCAATTAAGATCAGTTCTTGTGCTAATTTGGCACTATTTCACTTGATTGTTTCACAAAATTATTTTCAAGGTGTATAATGCCATGCATAGATAAAGAACGAAATTTCACAGGTTAAAAATATTTTATGACGCCCATGTTATTGATTGAAATGTTTACAGTTTGGTGATCACAAACTACACTCGCCGGCAAAATATAGCCAAGTCATTATTTTGAGCTCAACACGTTTTGGATTTTCTTTTCCTTATGCGGTGGAAATAAAAAGTCTACACACCCCCGTTCAAATGCCATTTTTTGTAATAATAATTAAAAAAAAAAAAAACACCAAGATAAAGTAAACCATTTGCAATCGATCAACCATTAATGTGGTCGATAGCCTGTACAACTCAAATGAAACTGTTTTTTTTAATCTAAATTTAGAGAGAGGAAGTCAAAACAAACATCTGCGATGTGATTGCACAAGTGTGCACACCCTCTTACAATTGGCGACGGCGGGCCTGTGTTCAGAATGAACCAATCAAATTCAAACTGATGTTAAATGTGAGACAGAACACACCTGTCACACACAAGTAACTCTGATTAACCCCAAATAAGGTTTAGTTGCTCAAGTAGGCTTTTCCTGACTTTTTTTGTGTGTGTGTGTGTGTGCTTTCGAGCAGAAGCTTGGAGGTTTTGTGCTAACACTGACGACGATTTGGAACTGTTCACAATTCCCTTCACCGTGACTAAGGCCCCAGTTCCAGACGCCCCAAAGAAGGATACTGCCACCACCACCAAGCTTCACTGCAGGTATGTTGTTCTTTTGGTGATGAGCAGTGTTGTGTTTGCGCCAAATATACCTTTTGGAACGACGGCTCAAAAAAAATTCAACCTTGATTTCATCAGACTGTGATGACAAAATCTCCCAAACACGTGTGGGAAAATGTGTTCTGGCCCAATGATTCCAAGTTTGAAGCTTGTGGCCATAATTACAAAAGGTTGGCTTAGCTCTAACACAACCACAAAATCACCAAAAGCCCACCAAGCATGGAGGTGAAAGCATCAAGCTTTGAGGTTACTTTTCTGAAAGTGGAACTGGGGCCTTCGTCAAGGTGGAGGGAATTATGAACAGTTCCAAAGAGCAGTCCGTGTCGGCACAAACCCTTCAGAGGCTTCTGCTCGAAAGCAAAACAAATGTTAGAAAAAGCCTACTCGAACACCTGAACTTGATTTGAGGTTACTTTAATTCGTGACTCCCATTTAACATACATTTTAACTATAAACACAGCCGAAACCCAGTATAGGAGGGTGTGCACACTTTTGCAAGCACATCATTTTAGTCATTTATTTTTACTTCCCTCTCGAAACGATGTAATGTTCTTGATTCAATTGAGTTGTCTTGGTTATTGGTCACATAAATGGTAGTTTAGAAAGTTTAGAAATGGTTTAAAAATCACAAAAATCGAGCATTGGAACCGGGGTGTGTCAACTTTTGACATGTACTACATGTGCAATCCTTGCAGCCACTTTTCAAGTGACCACATAACAAGGATGTGAGGGGCCGGCCCGAACCTTTAAGGTAGATCTGTCTGCACTGGTGCGCCGAAGCGTGCTCTTTTGATAAGCCGCGCTCCTTTTCTTGAGCGTGTCCGTGTCCGTGTTCGAGCCGAAGCGAAAGTCGCCTCGCCACGAGCCGGTGGTCAGAAAGGGATCGTACCGATCATCCTGCAGCAATGTCCCACAGCCACTGAAATCTGTGAAACTCGGTGGGTAGTATGTCGTGGGGAAAACGGGGAGACCGGCGGCGGTGGAGCGGTACACGTAACTACGGCGACAAAGCTTAAAATAAAACACTCCGGCGATTAAAAGAATTAAGAGAAAAGAAACCGCGAACAGGGCGACAATCAAGTAGAGCCTCAAGTTATCGTTGCCCTGCGGTTCATCGGCCACCTCGAAGAGTTCTTGCAGAACGGGCAAGCCCTCGCCAATGGCGATACTAACTGTCGCGGTGGCAGACAGGGCACCCGGCCCGTTATCGGTTACCGCGATAACAATCGTTTGCTTCCGTTCATCGAGCTCCACGAAGGCTCGCGAGGTTCGAATCTCGCCTGTGTGCAAGCCCACCGTAAACAGATTGGGCTGGGTTTCTTTGATGATTCTGTAAGACAACCAGGCGTTGTGGCCCGAGTCGCCGTCTACCGCCACCACCTTGGTCACCAGGTAGCCTCTCGGCGCTTCGAGGGGCACCACGTCCTCGGCAACGAAGGCTTGCGCAGGATACAGAACCACCGGCGCGTTGTCGTTTTGGTCTTGGATAAAAACGTTGACGGTGCAGCTGGTGGCGAGCTGGGGGTCGCCCCCATCTCTCGCCTCCACCGTGATTTGGAAGTAAACCGACTGCTCGTAATCGAAGAGCCGCGACGTGAAAAGCTCTCCCGTTTCCGTGTTGATGGTAAGGAAAGAGGAAACATCTGAATTGGTTTCTTTTGAGAGTTGGTACATTAATTTCGCATTGGAACCGTCGTCCGCGTCTTGCGCTATCAGTTTCATAACAAACGTGCCGACAGGTTGATTTTCCAAGACGGTGGCGGTGTACCGGCTCTGCGTAAAAATCGGGGCGTTGTCGTTTACGTCACGAACCACGATTGATAAAACTTTGACGCTCTCGAGCGGGGGAGAGCCCGAGTCGGTGGCGGTAACAGAAATGTTATACGCCGATTGAACCTCTCGGTCGAGCGTCCCGGCTGTCACCAACATATAATAATTTTTCACTCCCGATACTATTTGAAACGGGACATTGTCGGGAACCGAGCACGTGACGTGTCCGCTATTTCCAGTGTCCATGTCATAAATATTGATGAGCGCCACCATTGTTCCCGCCGTGGAGTCTTCCGGCATGTCGGCCGACGCTGACTTGATCTCAATCACGGGTTTGTTGTCGTTGACGTCGATGACGTCGATGAGAAGTTTGCAGTGGGAGGCCTGGCCGCCTCCGTCTTTGGCTTGGACGTCCAGCTCGTGAGCACTGGCCTCCTCGTAGTCCAGGACGCCCGCCACGCGAACTTCACCGCTCAGCGGGTCGATGTGAAAAACTCCTCTGGTCTTGTCTGTCAGGTGACTGAAGGAGTATGTTATCGCTCCATACAGACTGTCATCCAAGTCCGTGGCATTCAGTTGGGCTATCAAAGTCCCCGTGACGGAGTTTTCCGGAACAGACGCTCTGTAAACCCGTTGACTGAAAACTGGCACATTATCGTTGGCGTCCAAAACACGGATGCGGATAGAAGCGGTCCCGGTTCTGGCTGGACTTCCCTTGTCAATGCCGTTGATTTTCAGCACGTGTTCGGCTCGCGCCTCTCGGTCCAGCGCCTTTTTAAGAACAAGCTCCGGATACGCATTCCCGTTTATTTGGGCACTCATTTCCAGGGCAAAATGGTCATTCGGGCTCAATTTGTATTCGCTGACGGAGTTCGTGCCCAGATCAGGGTCATGCGCACTCTCCAGCGGAAAACGTCTCCCGAGAACTGTGGACTCGACCAAATCGAGGTTGATCTCCTCTGCGGCGAACGCTGGAGTATTGTCGTTAATGTCTGCAATGTCTAAAAGCAGAGCGAAGGCTTGAAGGGGGTCCTGAAGTAAAAGCTGATTCTGGACGGTACACACGCTGCCTTGCGCGCAGAGCTCCTCTCGGTCGATCCGCTGGCGGATCAAAAGATCGCCTGACGACAGGTCCAGCTCGCACAGCTGGCTGCTTCCGTCCGCGACGACGCGGGCACGACGAGAACCCAGCTCCCCCATTTCCAGACCCAGATCCCGTGCGACGTTCCCGATGACAGAACCCGGCTGCATCTCCTCGGGGAGGACGTAACGGACCTCTCCGGACGACGCGGACAAGATCAGGCAGAAAAAGAAGAATTCCCTCCAATGTTCCAAGTTGATTCTCCGGTGCATTTTTAGAGATCGTCTCGGATGCTCACAAGCCGTCGAAAAAAACCGAGCTAAATCCTAAACATGCTCTTGAAAACGTCGAAGTGAAAATTCTGCTGCAATCCAACGCTTGCCTGCTTCTCGAGCCGAGTTACTCATGCTCTATCAGGGAAGCTGTCAGCTTGGATTCCTCTATTCCCATTTCATCTCTCTCTCTCTCTCTCTCTCTCTCCCTCCCTCTCCCTCTCCAAACACCCACGCGACTTTTTTTTCTTTTTTTCCCCTCTGCCTCCATCACACGCACACGCGCATACATACACAAGCGCACGCACCCTTCGGCTCTCACCCAATGCTCCAGTTTCTCTGACACAGTTAGAGCAGAACAAGCCATCGGGCGACTCAAATATCGGAAGAGCGTCGCCACGAGGCCGCGGCGATAATTACAAGGCAAACTGCGCTATGATTGCGCCACAGAGAGGACTTTAAGGTCAAAAAAGCCCTCAGCAGAAAGGTGAGTCTCCTCTGTCTAGAAGGTGAGAGAGAATTTTCTAAAACCAATCAAATGAAGTCAAAGAAAAAGAAAAATGCAGGAGAACGTCATTCAAATGCCGGATATAATGGGGTGAATCAAACATGATTACATGATCAAATGTTCCATTTCCAAGCCTATCATCACAGCTGGTGACGAAAGTGAATGAGTGAATCCATCCATCGTCCATTAAGCACATGTATGCATGTCTTTTTTTTTTTTTTTAATATATAATATCTATCTGCACTGCATTTGCCACCACAACATTTTACGCAAATGTAAAATATAATATGTATAATGACAATAATGGTTAAAGGCATTACGTGTCCTGTCATTACACACACACACAGTGGATATACAAAAGTCTACACACCCCTATTCAAATGCCAGGTTTGAATCGTATAAAAATGAGACCAAGTTCAATCATTTAAAAACTTTTTACACCATTAATGTGACCTATAACCTTGAAAAATCATTTGATTAAAAAAAATAATAATAAAAAATTCTTTTTTCACAATGGGAAGTAAAAAGAAGCCACCGCAATGTGGTTGCACAACTGTTCAGACCCTTTTATACAACCCCAATTCCAATGAAGTCGGGATGTTGTGTTAAACATAAGTAAAAACAGTAGACAATGATTTGCAAATCACGTTCGACCTATATTTAATTGAAAACACAATTAAAAAGACAAGATATTTATTGTTCAAACTGATCAACTTGATTGTTTTTAGTAAATAATCATGAAGTTAGAATTTGATGGCTGCAGCACGTTCCAAAAAGACTGAGAAAGTTGAGGAATGCTTATCAAACACGCGTTTTCCTGGCAGCTTTTTTCTGCTTACTAGCAGGAGCTTGAAAATGTTGTGCTAACACTGATTGCTATTTGGAACTGTTCTTAATTCCCTCCATCTTGACGAAGGCCCCAGTTACAGCTGGAAGAAATTAAAAAAAAACACAGCTCCTAAGAATGTTGTTGCCGCCACCAAGTTTCACTGTGGGGTTGGTGTTCTTTTGGTGACGAGCAGTGTTGCGTTTGCACCGACCAGTACTCATCAAGTAAAGTAAAAGTGGGCGTGTATTTTTACCTCGGGTGACACCATCAATTAGACAAAGTCAAATGGGAAGGATGATCATACCTCAGGAGAACCTTGGGCATCTCCAAACATCTCATCAAAGTCGCTGGGAATCTTCGTGAGCGTGCGGTCAGCGGGCAGCGTGTCGTCGTCGTAAGAACGCACAAAGTTGAAGTCGCTGGTCCTGGAGCCCGTCGTCAAGTAGGCGTCGTAGTCGTAGGCG
The DNA here is from genome assembly GCF_024500385.1 of Phyllopteryx taeniolatus. Classification (NCBI taxonomy): domain Eukaryota; kingdom Metazoa; phylum Chordata; class Actinopteri; order Syngnathiformes; family Syngnathidae; genus Phyllopteryx; species Phyllopteryx taeniolatus. Next base: position 29,666,424 of record NC_084511.1, on the reverse strand, counting down.
CCGCGTAAAGTTCCCGCGCCGTCGACATCGGCGTAATTCGGAGGGAGATACGCGCCGGGGACGGCGACCGCTCCGTCCAACAACAGTCTGGGCTTTCTCCTGCGACAAAAGCTCCCAGCCAGGACCGCCACCATGAAGGTCAGAAAGAAGGTGGACACGGACACCAGCGCCACCAGCAGATACGAGGTGACTTTGGAATTCTTCTCCCGCTCGTCGGAAGAAACGTCCTTCAGTTCCGGCACCTCGGCCAAGTTATCGGAAAGGAGTAAATACACGGAGCAGGTGGCGGAGAGAGGGGGCTGTCCGTTATCTTTCACCGCCACCATCAGGTTCTGTTTCATGCTGTCAGATTGGCCAATGTCCCGCCGGGTCCTGATCTCGCCACTGTGGAGACCGATGGTGAAAAGTCCCGGATCCGTGGCCTTGACGATGTGATAGGACAGCCGGGCGTTCTGTCCGGAGTCGGCGTCCACCGCTATCACTTTGGACACCACGGAGCCTCCGTGCGCAGCTTTGGGGACCAGCTCGGTCATGAAGGAGTCGCCCTCCGGGGCGGGGTACAGTATCTGAGGAGAGTTGTCATTCACGTCCCATATCCACACGCTGACGCTCACGTTGCTGCTCAGCGGAGGAGAACCCTTGTCTCTGGCCACCACGTGGACTCGAAAACTCCTCAGGTCTTCGTAATCCAACGAGCAAGCGGCGCGGACGGCCCCCGTGTCTCCGTCCACCGACACGTAGGAGGACGCCGGGGCGCCGTTCACCTGCGCGCCCGCCGACAGAGAATAAACCACCGTGCCGTTCTGTCTCCGGTCGGGGTCTCGAGCGCCGACCCGACACAAAGCCGAGCCGGCTTTGTTGTTTTCGCTCACGTAGGCGCTGTAGGACTCTCGCTCGAACGCGGGCGGGTTGTCGTTGACGTCGGCGACGGACAGGTGAAGACTTTTCCGGGAGGACAGAGGAGGAGAGCCCTCGTCGCTGGCGCCGATTGTAATGTTGTAATCGGACACCAGTTCGCGGTCCAGCTGGCCGCTAGTCACCAGAGAATAATAGTTCTTGATGGAAGGAACTAAGCGGAAGGGGACGTCTTGTTGGACGGAGCAGCGCACCTGCCCGTTCTGCTCAGAGTCTCTGTCCTGCACGTGAACGATGCCCACCTCGGTGCCAGGCGGCACGTTCTCCGCCACCGCATCGGTCAGCGACTTGATCGTGATAACTGGGGCGTTGTCATTCACGTCAGTAATATCTATGATCACTTTAGCGTAGGAGGTCAGTCCCAAACCGTCTTTGGCTTTCACACGTAATTCATATGACGTGCTCGATTCATAGTCAACGGTGCCAGTTACAGTAATTGTGCCCACTTTACGATCAATGCTCAATATCTTCTTCACATCTTCTGTAACATGGCCGAAGTCATACGTCACATCTCCATTGACGCCTTGGTCAGCATCAGTCGCCCTAACATGCATCACGGTTGTACCTGGAGGAGAGTTTTCAGGCAGGCGGGCTTTATAAAGGGCCTTGGCGAACACTGGCGCGTTATCATTCGCGTCCAGCACGGTGACGTGGATGACGACGGTTCCTGACCTCTGAGGGGAGCCGCCATCGAAAGCGCTCAGGAGCAAATTCATTTCCCGTTTTTCTTCACGGTCGAGTTCTTTGTCAAGAACAAGCTCTATTGTGTTTTCACTGACAGCCAAAACGAAATGATCATTTTCTGAAGGATGTACCGCTGCACTGAATTTTGACCCACGTCCGCATCGTGCGCCTCTTCTATCACAAAACGAGCTCCTATCATGGCTGACTCCCGTATTTCCAAATCAATTAAGTCGTCATTAAAAACCGGCGCGTTATCATTTATATCTTGAATGTGCAGATGGATTCGCCGGAGCTCCAGTGGGTTCTCCAGCACGACTTCTTGTTTCAGGACACACGAAGCCTTGTCGCCACAAAGCCCTTCTCTGTCAATCCTGTCGGCCACAAGCAGCTCTCCGTTCCTCGCGTTCAGCTCACAGTACCGCGTTCTGCTCCCGTCGGCGTCGATGCGCGCTTTTCGGCTGGACAGCGCGCTCGCCTGCAGTCCGAGTTCCTCGGCCAAATTCCCGATCACCGATCCTCCTTTCATCTCCTCCGGGAGGGAAAAGCTCACGTCTCCGTGTGCGGAATGCAACACGAGGAGGAGGAGAATTAGGAGGCAGCAAAACAAAGACATGTTCCAATCCGTCGCGGACGCCTTCCTCACGGCCCGTCGAGGAAAATGTGCTGCACAAAATCACGAACATGTACGCATAACGTCAGTGCACTCCAAATGGGGGGGGGGAAAAAAAAAAATGCGTTCAACAATTTCAAGGCTGGTCTATTGCGCCACCGTGAGCATAGTTTGGTGCAAACAAGACGTTATAGCTTTGAAAACCAAATTCTTCACAGTCACGCTAAACTTGTGTTGCACCCAAGGAGTTTAACGTTAAAGTAATTCATAAAAGGTGTGAGGTATTTTTTGTTTTTTTTTTCCCCAGTAGGATTTAGTGTAACAAATGCAGTAGTTGCAATTTGATAATGAAGCAACGCATTAAAGTTATCTTGTCGAACAAGTTTTGGAATTCACGAGCCAAATAAAACAATTTTTGGTGCTATCACTGGAGCCCAAAAAAATGAAAAATATTACGGTAATTCATTTCTCTTAATAGCGAAGAACGCATTGATGTAAACATAATACTTTATAGGTTCATCACGTGACATTGATGTTTTCACGTCAATTGACAAACTGACACACCGCACAACCCGAACTCAATCATCTGGAAATCTGCTTCAAATACTGGTTTGGTTGTTGTGATCTGATGACCATATCGATTGGATAACACAACCACAAATGATTGCCGTTTGAAGATTCGTCTCGGCAGATTTATCGCTTCGAAAAAAAAATTAAAAAAAAAATGAGGAACTTCCCCAGAACATCGAATTTGTTAACGGAGATCAGCAATGCAAGAACAGCAAATAAATCCAAAATAAGATGAACAACGACTGCACGGAAGTAGTTTTTTTTAGGAGGACAATCAAATCAAGATTCGAACACCAGTGATCAGTTTTTCCGACAGTCATCAGAAAGTACAAAAAGTGAACTCTGACTGAGATTTGCGACCCATGAGAAAATATCACTTGGGGACCTGCATGCCACTTGAACGCTGCAAATGGAAAATATTTGTTTTGTTTTTTTCCCCCTCGGGCCCCTATCAGGTGTGGGGCCTTCAAATCATCATCATCATCACATTTGTCCCCCTTCTTGCACCCCGGATTCGAAACGGACAAAAAGACAAATTGACTGCTGTTGTCTTTTCTGGCTTGGCTGAATGAATATTGTTGGTCAAGAGGGACTCAGCGAATGTCTCTCTGCAACTTATCTTTTGAACAAAAGTTTGCGAGCAGAAATACGAAGGGCTCACCATGCAAAATGTTCAAACCTGTTGAAATAGATCTAAGACCGAAAAGATAATTTGTGCATTTTCTCTAACTATCACCAATAATATTAGACGACGACCCCTGTAGCTGTCATTTAAGATTTTTTTTTTTTTTTTTCATAATTAAATTTCCGCGCGGAGCAGTGGCAAAAAGCTTCCGCCACATGGCGATCGAGCGAACACGTTTGCGGCCAGGCCAAAGCATCAAACTGGCCTTTTTGGGGCCAAATCACGCACGTTCTCAAAGCTGTCCCGTCCGATCTGTCGGGGCGAGCCTGAGGTCACGTGCAAACAATTGGTGAAAGGACAAAAGAGGAACAGAACACAAGGGCAAATTATAGCGAAGGTTGCTGTGAAAGAAGCTTGAGCTATTGCACCGTATGCTAACAAGCACAAGGGCGCCACATCTTGAACTGGTAACACGCCAATATAGCAAACGGAGGCCAACGACATGCTAAAATCAGATGACATACAAAAGACTGATTGATATTAGAGAGCGCCCTGTAGGAACTTTCAATTTATTGAAGACTGGATGAATGATATCAAACCTAAAGTGAAGAATATTGTGGCAAATACATTTCCCGTGAGAGCCCTGCATGTGTCAATCATCAACGACAATAAAACCTGATATAACTTTGTCACAATATATACTAATTGACTATTGCATACTGATTATGCTCAAAATATGGATTTTTGAGCAATGTCAATTCTACTAACTGGTGTAAAAATCAAAAGTATGACGTGTCCATGAAAAGCTAGGAAATGAAATGTACGCGTGCCAAAATGCAACACGTATGTTGGGGTCAGACGATGCACTCATGTTCATGTTGGGAAGAAAACCAAATTGGTGGATTAAAACATTTGTGCTGACCACATGGGGGGGAAGTGATCAATCTTATGAGTTGAAGATTGACAACACGTAAAGTCAGAAAGCAATCTTGAAAGAAGTCTGCCATTCAGCCACAAACAACTGGGTAAGAATCCAGCGACACACCATCAAGGATGAAGACTTTTGGGAAACCATCAATTAGACAAAGTCAAATGGGAAGGATGATCATACCTCAGGAGAACCTTCAGCATCTCCAAACATCTCATCGAAGTCGGCGGGACTCTTCGCGGGCAGCGTGTCGTCGTCGTAAGAACGCACAAAGTTGAAGTCGCTGGTCCTGGAGCCCGTCGTCAAGTAGGCGTCGTAGTCGTAGGCGCCGCGTAAGGTTCCCGCGCCGTCGACATCGGCGTAATTCGGAGGGAGATACGCGCCGGGGACGGCGACCGCTCCGTCCAACAACAGTCTGGGCTTTCTCCTGCGACAAAAGCTCAAAGCCAGGACCGCCACCATGAAGGTCAGAAAGAAGGTGGACACGGACACCAGCGCCACCAGCAGATACGAGGTGACTTTGGAATTCTTCTCCCGCTCGTCGTAGGAAACGTCCTTCAGTTCCGGCACCTCGGCCAAGTTATCGGAAAGCAGTAAATACACGGAGCAGGTGGCGGAGAGAGGGGGCTGTCCGTTATCTTTCACCGCCACCATCAGGTTCTGTTTCATGCTGTCAGATTGGCCAATGTCCCGCCGGGTCCTGATCTCGCCACTGTGGAGACCGATGGTGAAAAGTCCCGGATCCGTGGCCTTGACGATATGGTAGGACAGCCGGGCGTTCTGTCCGGAGTCGGCGTCCACCGCTATCACTTTGGACACCACGGAGCCTCCGTGCGCAGCTTTGGGGACCAGCTCGGTCATGAAGGAGTCGCCCTCCGGGGCGGGGTACAGTATCTGAGGAGAGTTGTCATTCACGTCCCATATCCACACGCTGACGCTCACGTTGCTGCTCAGCGGAGGAGAACCCTTGTCTCTGGCCACCACGTGGACTCGAAAACTCCTCAGGTCTTCGTAATCCAACGAGCAAGCGGCGCGGACGGCCCCCGTGTCTCCGTCCACCGACACGTAGGAGGACGCCGGGGCGCCGTTCACCTGCGCGCCCGCCGACAGAGAATAAACCACCGTGCCGTTCTGTCTCCGGTCGGGGTCTCGAGCGCCGACCCGACACAAAGCCGAGCCGGCTTTGTTGTTTTCGCTCACGTAGGCGCTGTAGGACTCCCGCTCGAACGCGGGCGGGTTGTCGTTGACGTCGGCGACGGACAGGTGAAGACTTTTCCGGGAGGACAGAGGAGGAGAGCCCTCGTCGCTGGCGCCGATTGTAATGTTGTAATCGGACACCAGTTCGCGGTCCAGCTGGCCGCTAGTCACCAGAGAATAATAGTTCTTGATGGAAGGAACTAAGCGGAAGGGGACGTCTTGTTGGACGGAGCAGCGCACCTGCCCGTTCTGCTCAGAGTCTCTGTCCTGCACGTGAACGATGCCCACCTCGGTGCCAGGCGGCACGTTCTCCGCCACCGCATCGGTCAGCGACTTGATCGTGATAACTGGGGCGTTGTCATTCACATCTGTGATGTCAATCATTACTTTACAATGTGATGAAAGTCCATAACCGTCTTTAGCATCGACCCGCATTTCATATTTGGAATTACTCTCGAAGTCAAGTGACCCGATTACTTTCATCTCACCCGTCTTGCTGTCAATGGAGAACACTTTCTTCGCTTTTTCTGCAATGCGACTAAAATCATATGTAACTTCTCCATTGATGCCATCGTCTGCATCCGTTGCGCTCACGGTGACGACGACAGTTTCCAGCGGTGAGTTTTCAGGCAGGCTGGCCTTGTACACATCGTGACCGAACACTGGGGCGTTATCATTCGCATCCAGCACCGTGACGTGCACCAGGGTCGTTCCTGATCTTTCGGGAGTGCCTCCATCGCTGGCACTGAGCACCACACTTAAATCATTTTCTGTCTCACGGTCAAACTCTTTGTCCAACACCAATTCAAGACTCTTTGATCCATCCGAATTCTCTCCAACTGATAAAACGAAATGCGCATTGTTTTGTAAGAAATATTGTTGAACAGCATTTTGGCCGACGTCGGCGTCATCCGCTTCGTTCACGCGATATCGAGTTCCTTTGACGGTGGATTCGCTGATTTCAAGCTTGATTTCATCCTTTGGGAAGACGGGCGGATTGTCATTTACATCTTGGACGAGGACCGTAATGCGATGGAGCTCAAGCGGGTTTTCTAACACCAATTCGTATTTCAGCATACAAGTCAGCGTCTCTCCGCACAGCTCCTCTCTGTCAATCCTCTCCCGGATGACAAAATTACCCGTCTTGACGTCAATGTCGCAGTAATGCACATCCTCATTAATAGTGTCGATACGGGCCTTACGAGAGATCAACGCCCGTCCTTCGAGTCCGAGGTCCTTGGCAATATTCCCAACAATGGATCCGGGTCTCATCTCCTCCGCCAAGGCAAAGCTGAGCTCTGCAACGGTGGTGTCGGCCCAAAGAACAAAGCCGGAGAAAAAGACCAGGAATAGATGAGCTCGGCGATCCATTTCTCACTCGGAAAAATCAGCACTATTCATTTGTTTTCGTAGCTCGGATTGAAAAAGGGCATAGCACACGCACAAACAAACACACGCACCTTCAGATAAGCGCGTGTAGCTCCCGAAACAAAAGCCGGTCTGGTTCGTAATGGTTGAAATGCGCCTCCTCGAGTACGGTGGGAAAAGGAAAAAAAATAATATTCAACAGCCTCCTATCGACAAGTATAGAGCGACATCGTGAGTCTATTTGGAATATTGCACGTACATGTACGCGCCTGTAAATTGCAGCCATTTGCCACACTGTGTATTAAAAATATGTTTTCCGTGGAACGGGTCGCAGATAAATAGCAGTGAGGCAAATCAGCACCATGGACAGTGTTGATGTTGACGCAACTTGGCCGTTTTCTTTTCGTATTTTTTCCGAAATGTGCAATTTCCATGAAACATTTAACACGTTGCAAGGTTAAGGAGTTGTTGGTGCATTACATGTCTTCTCCTAAACACTGAACACTGAATGAAAAACATGCTCACCGGCTATAAAAAAAATAAAAAATAAAATAAAAAAAAAGAACACATCGCTGTGTATTTCCAACAAAGCGAGCTCCGCCTTTCTACCGGCCATATCCAAAATGCTTAAACAAATGCTACTAATGAACACACGGTAACAAGGTCAACTGTTTGACAAAAACAATAAATCAACAATATTGATGCTAAACTGTTGTAACTAAAGATTGAGGCAAATATTTTCTTTAGAGCTTTTCGAGTGGGGAAATATCACATTGTAGTAGTGGAAAGCGGGTTCTTCGGCAGAAAGAGAAGAGGAAAACACAGAGCCGAGAACTGAATGTGGGGACTATGACAGGAAAATCTCGGGAGTTGGTTGACATGATGGTTAGGAGAAAGGTTGATATATTGTGTGTCCAGGAGACCAGGTGGAAAGGCAGTAAGGCGAGAAGTTTAGGGGCAGGGTTGAAATTATTTTACCATGGTGGAGATGGGAAGAGAAATGGAGTCGGGGTTATTTTAAAAGAAGAGTTGGCTAAGGATGTCTTGGAGGTGAAAAGAGTATCAGATCGAGTGATGAGGCTGAAACTTGAAATTGAGGGTGTTATGTGGAATGTGATTAGTGGCTATGCCCCACAGGTGGGATGTGACCGAGAGGTGAAAGAGAAATTCTGGAAGGAGCTAGATGATGTAGTTCTGAGCATCCCAGACAGAGAGAGAGTGTCGTAATTGGTGCAGATTGTCATGGATATGTTGGTGAAGGTAATAGGGGTGATGAAGAAGTGATGGGTAAGTACGGCATCCAGGAAAGGAACTTGGAGGGACAGATGGTGGTAGACTTTGCAACAGGGATGCAAATGGCTGTAGTGAACACTTTTTTCCAGAAGAGGCACGAATATAGGGTGAGGTAGATTACACGCAGGTGGAATACATTTTGTGCGGACGATATAATCTGAAGGAGGTTACCAACTGTAAGGTAGTGGTAGGGGAGAGTGTGGCTAGACAGCATAGGATGGTGGTGTGTAAGATGACTCTGGTGGTGGGGAGGAAGATTAGGAAGACAAAGGCAGAGAAGAGAACCATGTGGTGGAAGTTGAGACAGGACGAGTGTTGTACAGCTTTTCGGGAAGAGGTGAGACAGGCTCTCGGTGGACGGGAGGAGCTCCCAGAAGACTGGACCACTGCAGCCAAGGTGATCAGAGAAGCAGGCAGGAGAGTACTTGGTGTATATTCTGGCAGGAAAGGAGAGAAGGAGACTTGGTGGTGGAACCCCACAGTACAGGAAATCATACAAGGAAAAAGGTTAGCTCAGAAGAAGTGGGACACTGAGAGGACCGAGGAGAGGCGAAAGGAATACAGTGAGATGCGACATTGGGCAAAGGTAGAGGTGGCAAAGCCCAAACAAGAGGCATATGATGACATGTATGGCAGGTGGGACACTAAAGAAGGAGAAAAGGATCTATACAGGCTGGCCAGACAGAGGGATAGAGATGGAAAGGATGTGCAGCAGGTTAGGGTGATTAAGCACAGAGATGGAAATGTGTTGACTGGTGCCAGCAGTGTGCTAGCTAGATGGAAAGAATAATACGAGGAGTTGACGAATGAGGAAAATGAGAGAGAAGGGAGAGTAGAAGAGGCAAGTGTGGTGGACCAGGAAGTGGCAATGATTAGTAAGGGGGGACTTAGAAAGGCATTAAAGAGGATGAAAAATGGAAAGGCTGTTGGTCCTGATGACATTCCTGTGGAGTTTTGGAAGCATGTAGGAGAGGTGGCTGTGGGGTTTTTGACCAGCTTCTTCATCAATAGAATTCTAGTGCGTGAGAAGATGCCTGAGGAATGGAGGAAAAGTGTACTGGTGCCCATTTTTAAGAACAAAGGTGATGTGCAGAGCTGTGGGAACTATAGATGAATAAAGTTGATGAGCCACACAATGAAGTTATGGGAAAGAGTAGTGGAGGCTCGACTCAGGAGAGAAGTGAGTATTTGCGAGCAACAGTATGGTTTCATGCCTAGAAAGAGTACCACAGATGCATTGTCTGCCTTGAGGATGTTGATGGTAAAGTACAGAGAAGGTCAGAAGGAGCTACATTGTGTCTTTGTAGATCAAGAGAAAGCCTATGACAGAGTACACAGAGAGGAACTGTGGTACTGCATGCGGACGTCTGGAGTGTCAGAGAAGTATGTTAGAATAATACAGGACGTGTACGAGGGAGGGCAGCAGAACAGCGGTGAGGTGTGACAGACGAATTTAAGGTGGACGTAGGACTGCATCAGGGATCAGCCCTGAGCCCCTTCCTTTTTGCAGTGGTGATGGATAGGCTGACAGATGAGGTTAGACTGGAATCCCTGTGGACCATGATGTTTGCAGATGACATTGTGATCTGCAGTGAAAGCAGGGAGCAGGTGGAGGAACAGTTAGAAAGATGGAGGCATGCACGGGAAAGCAAAGGAATGAAGATTAGCTGAAGTAAAACAGAATATATGTGCATGAACGAGAGGGGTGGTGGGGGAAGAGTGAGGCTACAGGGAGAAGAGATAGCAAGGGTGGAGGACTTTAAATACTTGCGGTCAACCGTAAAGAGCAATGGTGAGTGTGGTCAGGAAGTGAAGAAATGGGTCCAAGCAGGTTGGAACGGGTGGAGGAACGTGTCAGCAGGTGTGTAATGTGACAGAAGAGTCTCTGCTAGGATGGACGGCAAAGTTTATAAAACAGTGGTGAGGCCAGCCATGATGTATGGATTAGAGACAGTGGCACTGAAGAGACGACAGGAAGCAGAGCTGGAGGTGGCGGAAATGAAGAGGTTGAGCTTTGCTCTCGCAGGGAACAGGTTGGATAAAATTAGAAATGAGCTCATCAGAGGGACAGCCAAGGTTCGATGTTTTGGAGACAAAGTTAGAGAGAGCAGACTTCGATGGTTTGGACACGTCCAGAGGAGAAATAGTGCGTATATTGGTAGAAGGATGATGAGGATGGAGCTGCCAGGCAAGAGAGCTAGAGGAAGACCAAAGAGAAGGTTGATGGATGTCGTGAGGGAAGACATGAGGGCAGTTGGTGTTCGAGAGGAGGATGCAGGAGATAGGCTCTCATGGAAAAGGATGACGCGCTGTGGCGACCCCTAACGGGACAAGCCAAAAGGAAAAGAAGAAGAAGAAGAAGAAGAAGAAGTAACTATACATAAAAAGTAGAATACAGAAGAGCATTTCTTTTTCAAATGTATTCATTTGTTTGTCTTAAAGACAAGACACGCTCACAATTGAAGTAAAGGCATCAGGCTTTTCCTGAGAGTGCTCACAACGGGCGTAGTTTTATCAAATCGAGCATTCCAAAAATATATTTCACAAATAAACAAACAGCATCTTCCAAAAAAAAATAAAAAAAATAAATCATTCAAAAAAATAATTGATTTATGAATTGTCGATCATTGGGTTGACGATGTGGCTCGTGCGTGCGTCAATCACAGTCATCAATGTCAAAAGCACATTCGCAGCGTGTCGCCTGATTCAGGTGAACTCAACAACTCGTACTGAGCAAATGATGAAGCACAGTTGCTGTACGATACAGCGAGTGGTGCACGACTCCAGCTTCCAATTGAGATTAGTCACATCCCACCATTATTATTATTATTTATTTATTTATTTATTTTTTACAGTAACTTACGAGCAACATTTTTGCCAGTGGGTTACTGTAAAAAGTAATGTCTAACTGTGCATTTAGCATACGCAATGAGTCAAATGTATCAACTGCAACACCAACAACAACAGATCAATTCAGGGAATGCATCTCCACTGTGAAAACTATGTTCAATTTCAAAACATAGCAAAGCTGAATGACGCCAACGCTATTCAGATGCAAAAGAAAATATTGAACGACAGTACCCAATGGGAATTACATTCAAATACTTTTCCTAGCGACAAATATGATGATTCACCACGTGGCGAATGTTCTTCTCGAACGATGATTTAATTTTCGGATACGTCGGCACAAGGCTCCTACCTCAAGAGGGTCGAAAGAATCGCGAAGCTCGTCATCGAAGTCGCCGGGACTCTTCGCGGGCAGCGTGTCGTCGTCGTAAGAACGCACAAAGTTGAAGTCGCTGGTCCTGGAGCCCGTCGTCAAGTAGGCGTCGTAGTCGTAGGCGCCGCGTAAGGTTCCCGCGCCGTCGACATCGGCGTAATTAGGAGGGAGATACGCGCCGGGGACGGCGACCGCTCCGTCCAACAACAGTCTGGGCTTTCTCCTGCGACAAAAGCTCCCAGCCAGGACCGCCACCATGAAGGTCAGAAAGAAGGTGGACACGGACACCAGCGCCACCAGCAGATACGAGGTGACTTTGGAATTCTTCTCCCGCTCGTCGTAGGAAACGTCCTTCAGTTCCGGCACCTCGGCCAAGTTATCGGAAAGGAGTAAATACACGGAGCAGGTGGCGGAGAGAGGGGGCTGTCCGTTATCTTTCACCGCCACCATCAGGTTCTGTTTCATGCTGTCAGATTGGCCAATGTCCCGCCGGGTCCTGATCTCTCCACTGTGGAGACCGATGGTGAAAAGTCCCGGATCCGTGGCCTTGACGATGTGGTAGGACAGCCGGGCGTTCTGTCCGGAGTCGCCGTCCACCGCTATCACTTTGGACACCACGGAGCCTCCGTGCGCAGCTTTGGGGACCAGCTCGGTCATGAAGGAGTCGCCCTCCGGGGCGGGGTACAGTATCTGAGGAGAGTTGTCATTCACGTCCCATATCCACACGCTGACGCTCACGTTGCTGCTCAGCGGAGGAGAACCCTTGTCTCTGGCCACCACGTGGACTCGAAAACTCCTCAGGTCTTCGTAATCCAACGAGCAAGCGGCGCGGACGGCCCCCGTGTCTCCGTCCACCGACACGTAGGAGGACGCCGGGGCGCCGTTCACCTGCGCGCCCGCCGACAGAGAATAAACCACCGTGCCGTTCTGTCTCCGGTCGGGGTCTCGAGCGCCGACCCGACACAAAGCCGAGCCGGCTTTGTTGTTTTCGCTCACGTAGGCGCTGTAGGACTCCCGCTCGAACGCGGGCGGGTTGTCGTTGACGTCGGCGACGGACAGGTGAAGACTTTTCCGGGAGGACAGAGGAGGAGAGCCCTCGTCGCTGGCGCCGATTGTAATGTTGTAATCGGACACCAGTTCGCGGTCCAGCTGGCCGCTAGTCACCAGAGAATAATAGTTCTTGATGGAAGGAACTAAGCGGAAGGGGACGTCTTGTTGGACGGAGCAGCGGACCTGCCCGTTCTGCTCAGAGTCTCTGTCCTGCACGTGAACGATGCCCACCTCGGTGCCAGGCGGCACGTTCTCCGCCACCGCATCGGTCAGCGACTTGATATTGATAACTGGGGCGTTGTCATTCACATCTGTGATGTCAATGATTAAAGTTGAATAAGAAACTAAGCCAAGACCATCTTTAGCGCTGATTTGCATTTCGTAAGACGATACTTTCTCATAATCAACGACACCAACCACTTTGACGTCACCAGTTTTGGGGTGCAAAGCAAAGACCCGCTTACTATCATCATCAGAAACGTGTAACGCATATGTGATTTCGCTATTTATTCCTTCGTCTGCATCACTCGCGCTCACTGTGATCACCAAAGTATCAACAGGAGAATTTTCTGCCAGACTTGATTCATAGACCGCCTGACTAAATACGGGCGCGTTATCATTCGCGTCCAAAACGGTGACGTGGATGACGACTGTTCCTGATCTCTGAGGGGAGCCGCCATCATTGGCGGTCAGCAAGAGCATCATGTCTGTTTTGTCTTCTCTGTCCAATTCTTTGTCTAAGACCAATTCACAGGACTTTCGCCCACCTGGTTTTGTATTTACATTTAACTTAAAATGATCATTCTGTTGCAAAGTGTAGCTTTGAACAGCATTTTCTCCAATGTCTGCATCGTGTGCTTCTCCGAGAAGAAAACGTGCACCCTTATCCGCTGATTCTTGGATTTCAAATTTGAGTGAATCTTCAATAAAATGTGGTGAATTATCATTAATGTCGACAACACGGATATTAACACGGTGCAGTTCCATTGGGTTTTCCAGGACAAGTTCCTGCTTTAAAACACACGATGCCTTTTTGCCACAAAGATCTTCCCTGTCGATCCTTTCCTGAACAACCAAGTCGCCAGTGTTGAGGTTGATGCCGCAGTGTTGGACGTTGTCGTCTTCCCCATCGATGCGCGCTTTACGAGCAGATAACTGGCCCAAATTTAGTCCCAAATCCTTGGCGATATTCCCGATTGCAGATCCACGTTTCATCTCCTCTGGGATGGAGTAGCTGACGTCTCCGTTGGCGGGGTGGAGGAAAAGGAAAAGAAAAACGAGGCCGCGGCGGAAAGGCCAAAATCTTTTGTTCTCCATTGCACCACAAAAAGATGAATCAACAGAAAAGCAGCAAGATAAATATGATCTCCCCGGATATCCACAGATTTTTTACACCGGAGCCACGCAGCGTCTCGACCAGAGCGACACAAGAATTAAATCCGGTTTGTGTGCGGGCACAAATGGGTGTGAAATTCCAGAACGTTTGTTCATGGGAGCATACTGACATCTAGAGTGCATTTCTTGCAATAACATCCCGTTGAGGATTGTTTTCAGAAACAAAGTTGTAAAATCATTACAATCTTACTGCGGAACTGATTTTGCATCGCGGCTCAGCTCATTTACCAAAATGGCTTTTTCAAAACTGCGTCTTGGAATTCAAGGATAATATTATCAAGACCTGTAGATCACTTGAAAATACTATTGATAAATAGTGACATGTCTTGTAACTTAAAAAAAGCGAGTTTAGCGGAAAAGGTTCAAGTATCAGGGGACAACAGCATGGACATAATTTCAGAACCATGGACAGAGGTGAAAGCAGCGACCAATAAAAGAGCCGCAAAGGGTGGAAAATTTCAGACTTTCTGAACCAGTTGACCGCCTGAACTGCTCATCCTCCAAACTGGTACCACACCGTGTCGACATTTTCGATATCAATCGCAAACAAAGGTTTCCCTCCGAGGGAAAGGAACTGGAACAAACTCCAAATGTCTTGATACATTTCCAAAAGGTTTTACGACACAACTTTCTGCAAATACTTTTCGGTATAAATCGAACACAACAAGAAGCTTCATGGAGATTTTCCTTTTTCACGTGAGCTGATATGCACACGTGTGTGCAAAGTACACATCAATGGGCCGAAATAAAATTTTCCGGAATGGTCTGTTCGAAACAAAGATATACTGTAGCAACACCATGGGACACATTTCTAAGAGAGGATTGCAAGAAAATACACAACTGGAGAAGAGTGATGTTTGTTTGTTTGTTTGTTTGTTTACAATGCCACCCATCCAATGTCTATACTTTTAAAAAAATAATAATAATAATTCTCACATTCCCCACGCCAAATTAGAATTATGTTGATGTGGCCAATACGCAGTCGTATGACATTCTTGTGCACTGCTGCTGTGTTATTTTTTTTTATTTTGTATTTTTTTTTTGCTAAAGTGAATTTACAAGTCTAGTGATCTAAAACAGCTGCAACAAAATGACATCATCCAAACAAATGTAAGGACAGTCCAGAAAGAAAGTAATGAACATCTATCAGTATGGAAAGGGTTACAAACGCTTGAGGATTCCACTGAACCAGAAGAGCCATGATCCTCACATGGACAAAAAAAAAATGGAACAGTGGTGAACCTTCCCAGGAGTGGCCGGCCTACAAAGATTACCCCAAGAGAACAAGAATGACTCATCCAGGAGGCCACAAAGGAACTCAGGACAACGAGGAGAGAACTGCAGGCCTCCTTTGCCTCAGTTAAGGTCAGTGTTCAGGACACAACAATAAGGAAGACTGCAGGGCAAAAATGGCATCCATGGCAGAGTTCCCAAGCCAAAACCACTGCAAACCAAAAACAACAAAGCTTCAGCTTACTTTTGCAAAAAAAAAAAAAAAAAAAAACATTGAATGATTCCCAAGATTTTCGGGAGGAAGTTATATGGACAGAGGAGATGAAAGTTCAACTTTTGGGAAGATGTGTGTCTCGTTAGAGCACAGCATTTCAGAAAAAAAGAACATTCTACCAAGACTCAAACGTGGTGGTCGTGTGACGGTCTTGGGCTGCTTTGCTCCTTCAGGACCTGGACAACTTGCTGTGATGAATGGAACCATGAATTCTGCTCATTCACAGAAAATCCTGAAGGAGATTGTTCAGCCATTAGTTTGTTCAGACATGCCGTTCGTTTCGTTTTGCATAAAGGGATTCAAGAGCTAAAAAAAGAGTTAGGTGCTTGGTGATTAACCATATTTCATCAAACCGCAACAGTTTGGGTCGACTTGTCCACCAGCATATTGTCATTGCCGTTGTAATGTGCGGTGTGCATGCTAACGCAATGTTAACATTGTAACTGTGTGGAGATGACGCACAGTAAGTGTGGCCCTTTAATGAGTTGCTTTATATGAACTAAATGATTTCGATTTTGTTGTGGTTTTTTTTTCTGTTGGGAGTTTTGTCGAGGAGTTCATGAGTGCGTCAGAGAGCCACAAACCCACGCAAGCACGCAAGATGGCCAAACAAACCCTCCGACTTGGTTCGTCAAGACGAGACTTCATATTAATCGCGCAAGTGAGAGGAACAGCCGCCGAAGATGGACGTGGGGACATTTCTGCCAGAGTGTTGGGAGACAATAAACTCTCAATTCAAGTCTGACATTTTGTATTTTGCTCGTCACAGTTTTTGTTGTGGTTGTGGTATATGTGTTATGCTTCATTTTGGGTTTTGAAAAATCGAATTCGATAGTTACGGACCGATCTAACGTAACGACCATATCGAAACTAAACCATTTAACAAGGATGGGGTTAGTTAAAAAGAATTACCTGGAAACTAGAAAAAAAGAAATATAGAGGTACAATGAGAAAAAAAGCTGAAAATTAGTTGGTTTTGTTACCTCCCAATACTGTATTGTCATACGTTGGATACATTAGAATGTTTTAACCAGCATGAAATGATAATGAGAAAGATTTGGGTGTATAAAAATTCTAAGTAGGGCCACACGATTATAGCCAAAATAATAATCAGGATTCTATTGATCAATGTCGTAATCATGATTATTAGTCACAAGTATTCCTCATGTATTCTTCGGGAAAAATCTTCATTTTTATTGTACTACTTTCCAACGATCAATATGTAACAGTGTTTAGTTCAAAATGATTCTTCAAATAAGAATACATGGTAGATAATACAAAAAAATTAACCCCCGCCCCCCCACTCCCCAATTCTGTTTTACCAAAGGCGAACTGAAGAAAATGTGCTATTACAAAGTGCAGTCATGAATTGCAACTTAATGGACGCAAATATAGTTAATGCAAAACATTAGGCTGTAAGCACAGACTTTTTGTTGGAAAATCCCCGTCGTCAATATAGTTAACTGCCAAGGACGGTACGTCTCCGTTGTTCTGCTTGACCGTTGGGTCAGTCGTGCATGGTCACAAACTGCAAAGAGCTCGACAGTTGTGATTTCCCTCGCTATTTACTCTTGATGATTTTTTCATTGAGATCAGGCCAGCCGAAAAGTTGAAGTCAAGGCAGCCGCAAGAACGATCGTTAAGACTGTTACCGTGACATGCCGCCTGTCTGCCAATGTGCTGAGAAGAACAACTTCGAAATAAAAACTTCATATATACCTACATTGGACATAAATGTCATCCCAAAGTCTAAGTAACCTACTATAAACAAAAACAAATCCACTAAGTGGAATGACAAAATATTTGATATACTGACTAAAGTATCAAATGTTTATCATTAAAAGGCAAAAAAAACAACAACAAAAAAACAAGCCACAAAGGAAAATTGATCTACCTCAAGCGGGTCGAAAGAATCGCGAAGCTCGTCATCGAAGTCGCCGGGACTCTTCGCGGGCAGCGTGTCGTCGTCGTAAGAACGCACAAAGTTGAAGTCGCTGGTCCTGGAGCCCGTCGTCAAGTAGGCGTCGTAGTCGTAGGCGCCGCGTAAAGTTCCCGCGCCGTCGACATCGGCGTAATTCGGAGGGAGATACGCGCCGGGGACGGCGACCGCTCCGTCCAACAACAGTCTGGGCTTTCTCCTGCGACAAAAGCTCCCAGCCAGGACCGCCACCATGAAGGTCAGAAAGAAGGTGGACACGGACACCAGCGCCACCAGCAGATACGAGGTGACTTTGGAATTCTTCTCCCGCTCGTCGGAAGAAACGTCCTTCAGTTCCGGCACCTCGGCCAAGTTATCGGAAAGGAGTAAATACACGGAGCAGGTGGCGGAGAGAGGGGGCTGTCCGTTATCTTTCACCGCCACCATCAGGTTCTGTTTCATGCTGTCAGATTGGCCAATGTCCCGCCGGGTCCTGATCTCTCCACTGTGGAGACCGATGGTGAAAAGTCCCGGATCCGTGGCCTTGACGATGCGGTAGGACAGCCGGGCGTTCTGTCCGGAGTCGGCGTCCACCGCTATCACTTTGGACACCACGGATCCTCCGTGCGCAGCTTTGGGGACCAGCTCGGTCATGAAGGAGTCGCCCTCCGGGGCGGGGTACAGTATCTGAGGAGAGTTGTCATTCACGTCCCATATCCACACGCTGACGCTCACGTTGCTGCTAAGCGGAGGAGAACCCTTGTCTCTGGCCACCACGTGGACTCGAAAACTCCTCAGGTCTTCGTAATCCAACGAGCAAGCGGCGCGGACGGCCCCCGTGTCTCCGTCCACCGACACGTAGGAGGACGCCGGGGCGCCGTTCACCTGCGCGCCCGCCGACAGAGAATAAACCACCGTGCCGTTCTGTCTCCGGTCGGGGTCTCGAGCGCCGACCCGACACAAAGCCGAGCCGGCTTTGTTGTTTTCGCTCACGTAGGCGCTGTAGGACTCCCGCTCGAACGCGGGCGGGTTGTCGTTGACGTCGGCGACGGACAGGTGAAGACTTTTCCGGGAGGACAGAGGAGGAGAGCCCTCGTCGCTGGCGCCGATTGTAATGTTGTAATCGGACACCAGTTCGCGGTCCAGCTGGCCGCTAGTCACCAGAGAATAATAGTTCTTGATGGAAGGAACTAAGCGGAAGGGGACGTCTTGTTGGACGGAGCAGCGGACCTGCCCGTTCTGCTCAGAGTCTCTGTCCTGCACGTGAACGATGCCCACCTCGGTGCCAGGCGGCACGTTCTCCGCCACCGCATCGGTCAGCGACTTGATCGTGATAACTGGGGCGTTGTCATTCACATCTGTGATGTCAATGATTAAAGTTGAATAAGAAACTAAGCCAAGACCATCTTTAGCGCTGATTTGCATTTCGTAAGACGATACTTTCTCATAATCAACGACACCAACCACTTTGACGTCACCAGTTTTGGGGTGCAAAGCAAAGACCCGTTTACTATCATCATCAGAAACGTGTAACGCATATGTGATTTCGCTATTTATTCCTTCGTCTGCATCACTCGCGCTCACTGTGATCACCAAAGTATCAACAGGAGAATTTTCTGCCAGACTTGATTCATAGACCGCCTGACTAAATACGGGCGCGTTATCATTCGCGTCCAAAACGGTGACGTGGATGACGACTGTTCCTGATCTCTGAGGGGAGCCGCCATCATTGGCGGTCAGCAAGAGCATCATGTCTGTTTTGTCTTCTCTATCCAATTCCTTGTCTAAGACCAATTCGCAGGACTTTCGTCCACCTGGTTTAGTATTGACATTGAATTTAAAATGATCATTCTGCTGCAAAGTGTAGCTTTGAACAGCATTTTCTCCAATGTCTGCATCGTGTGCTTCTCCGAGAAGAAAACGAGCACCCTTAACCGCTGATTCTCGGATTTAAAATTTGAGTGACTCTTCAATAAAATGTGGTGAATTATCATTAATGTCGACAACACGGATATTAACACGGTGCAGTTCCATTGGGTTTTCCAGGACAAGTTCCTGCTTTAAAACACACGATGCCTTTTTGCCACAAAGATCTTCCCTGTCGATCCTTTCCTGAACAACCAAGTCGCCAGTGTTGAGGTTGATGCCGCAGTGTTGGACGTTGTCGTCTTCCCCATCGATGCGCGCTTTACGAGCAGATAACTGGCCCAAATTTAGTCCCAAATCCTTGGCGATATTCCCGATTGCAGATCCACGTTTCATCTCCTCTGGGATAGAGTAGCTGACGTCTCCGTTGGCGGGGTGGAGGAAAAGGAAAAGAAAAACGAGGCCGCGGCGGAAAGGCCAAAATCTTTTGTTCTCCATTGCACCACAAAAAGATGAATCAACAGAAAAGCAGCAAGATAAATATGATCTCCCCGGATATCCACAGATTTTTTACACCGGAGCCACGCAGCGTCTCGACCAGAGCGACACAAGAATTAAATCCGGTTTGTGTGCGGGCACAAATGGGTGTGAAATTCAAGGACGTTTGTTCATGGGAGCATACTGACATCTAGAGTGCATTTCTTGCAATAACATCCCGTTGCGGATTGTTTTCAGAAACAAAGTTGTAAAATCATTACAATCTTACTGCGGAACTGATTTTGCATCGCGGCTCAGCTCATTTACCAAAATGGCTTTTTCAAAACTGCGTCTTGGAATTCAAGGATAATATTATCAAGACCTGTAGATCACTTGAAAATACTATTGATAAATAGTGACATGTCTTGTAACTTAAAAAAAGCGAGTTTAGCGGAAAAGGTTCAAGTATCAGGGGACAACAGCATGGACATAATTTCAGAACCATGGACAGAGGTGAAAGCAGCGACCAATAAAAGAGCCGCAAAGGGTGGAAAATTTCAGACTTTCTGAACCAGTTGACCGCCTGAACTGCTCATCCTCCAAACTGGTACCACACCGTGTCGACATTTTCGATATCAATCGCAAACAAAGGTTTCCCTCCGAGGGAAAGGAACTGGAACAAACTCCAAATGTCTTGATACATTTCCAAAAGGTTTTACGACACAACTTTCTGCAAATACTTTTCGGTATAAATCGAACACAACAAGAAGCTTCATGGAGATTTTCCTTTTTCACGTGAGCTGATATGCACACGTGTGTGCCAAGTACACATCAATGGGCCGAAACAAGTTTCCGGAATGGTCTGTTCGAAACAAAGATATACTGTAGCAACACCATGGGACACATTTCTAAGAGAGGATTGCAAGAAAATACACAACTGGAGAAGAGTGATGTTTGTTTGTTTGTTTGTTTGTTTGTTTACAATGCCACCCATCCAATGTCTATACTTTAAAAAAAAAAATAATAATAATTCTCACATTCCCCACGCCAAATTAGAATTATGTTGATGTGGCCAATACGCAGTCGTATGACATTCTTGTGCACTGCTGCTGTGTTATTTTTTTTTATTTTGTATTTTTTTTTTGCTCAAGTGAATTTACAAGTCTAGTGATCTAAAACAGCTGCAACAAAATGACATCATCCAAACAAATGTAAGGACAGTCCAGAAAGAAAGTAATGAACATCTATCAGTATGGAAAGGGTTACAAACGCTTGAGGATTCCACTGAACCAGAAGAGCCATGATCCTCACATGGACAAAAAAAAAATGGAACAGTGGTGAACCTTCCCAGGAGTGGCCGGCCTACAAAGATTACCCCAAGAGAACAAGAATGACTCATCCAGGAGGCCACAAAGGAACTCAGGACAACGAGGAGAGAACTGCAGGCCTCCTTTGCCTCAGTTAAGGTCAGTGTTCAGGACACAACAATAAGGAAGACTGCAGGGCAAAAATGGCATCCATGGCAGAGTTCCCAAGCCAAAACCACTGCAAACCAAAAACAACAAAGGTTCAGCTTACTTTTGCAAAAAAAAACAAAAAAACATTGAATGATTCCCAAGATTTTCGGGAGGAAGTTATATGGACAGAGGAGATGAAAGTTCAACTTTTGGGAAGATGTGTGTCTCGTTAGAGCACAGCATTTCAGAAAAAAAGAACATTCTACCAAGACTCAAACGTGGTGGTCGTGTGACGGTCTTGGGCTGCTTTGCTCCTTCAGGACCTGGACAACTTGCTGTGATGAATGGAACCATGAATTCTGCTCATTCACAGAAAATCCTGAAGGAGATTGTTCAGCCATTAGTTTGTTCAGACATGCCGTTCGTTTCGTTTTGCATAAAGGGATTCAAGACCTAAAAAAAGAGTTAGGTGCTTGGTGATTAACCATATTTCATCAAACCGCAACAGTTTGGGGCGACTTGTCCACCAGCATATTGTCATTGCCGTTGTAATGTGCGGTGTGCATGCTAACGCAATGTTAACATTGTAACTGTGTGGAGATGACGCACAGTAAGTCTTCTTCTTCTTCTTTTCCTTTCGGCTTGTCCCGTTAGGGGTCGCCACAGCGCGTCATCCTTTCCCATGAGAGCCTATCTCCTGCATCCTCCTCTCGAACACCAACTGCCATCATGTCTTCCCTCACGACATCCATCAACCTTCTCTTTGGTCTTCCTCTAGCTCTCTTGCCTGGCAGCTCCATCCTCATCATCCTTCTACCAATATACTCACTCTCTCTCCTCTGGACGTCTCCAAACCATTGAAGTCTGCTCTCTCTAACTTTGTCTCCAAAACATCAAACCTTGGCTGTCCCTCTGATGAGCTCTTTTCTAATTTTATCCAACCTGGTCACTCCGAGAGCGAACCTCAACATCTTCATTTCCGCCACCTCCAGCTCTGCTTCCTGTTTTCTCTTCAGTGCCACTGTCTCTAATCCGTACATCATGGCTGGCCTCACCACTGTTTTATAAACTTTGCCGTCCATCCTAGCAGAGACTCTTCTGTCACATAACACACCTGACACCTTCCTCCACCCGTTCCAACCTGCTTGGACCCGTTTCTTCACTTCCTGACCACACTCACCATTGCTCTGGACGGTTGACCCCAAGTATTTAAAGTCCTCTACCCTTGCCATCTCTTCTCCCTGTAGCCTCATTCTTCCCCCACCACCCCTCTCATTCATGCACATATATTCTGTTTTACTTCGGCTAATCTTCATTCCTCTTCTTTCCAGTGCATGCCTCCATCTTTCTAACTGTTCCTCCAGCTGCTCCCTGCTTTCACTGCAGATCACAATGTCATCTGCAAACATCATGGTCCACGGGGTTCCAGTCTAACCTCATCTGTCAGCCTATCCATCACCACTGCAAAAAGGAAGGGGCTCAGGGCTGATCCCTGATGCAGTCCCACGTCCACCTTAAATTCTTCTGTCACACCGACAGCACACCTCACCGCTGTTCTGCTGCCCTCGTACATGTCCTGTATTATTCTAACATACTTCTCTGCCACTCCAGACTTCCGCATGCAGTACCACAGTTCCTCTCTGGGTACTCTGTCATAGGCTTTCTCTAGATCTACAAAGACACAATGTAGCTCCTTCTGACCTCTGTACTTTTCCATCAACATCCTCAAGGCAAATAATGCATCTGTGGTACTCTTTCTAGGCATGAAACCATACTGTTGCTCGCAAATACTCACTTCTGTCCTGAGTCTAGCCTCCACTACTCTTTCCCATAACTTCATTGTGTGGCTCATCAACTTTATTCCTCTATAGTTGCTACAGCTCTGCACATCACCTTTGTTCTTAAAAATGGGCACCAGTACACTTTTCCTCCATTCCTCAGGCATCTTCTCACGCACTAGAATTCTATTGAACAAGCTGGTCAAAAACTCCACAGCCACCTCTCCTAGATGCTTCCATACCTCCACAGGAATGTCATCAGGACCAACTGCCTTTCCATTTTTCATTCTCTTTAATGCCTTTCTAACTTCCCCCTTACTAATCATTGCCACTTCCTGGTCCACCACACTTGCCTCTTCTACTCTCCCTTCTCTATCATTTTCCTCATTCATCAACTCCTCGAAGTATTCTTTCCATCTACCTAGCACACTGCTGGCACCAGACAACATATTTCCATCTCTATCCTTAATCACCCTAACCTGCTGCACATCCTTCCCATCTCTATCCCTCTGTCTGGCCAGCCTGTATAGATCCTTTTCTCCTTCTTTAGTGTCCAACCTGCCATACATGTCATCATATGCCTCTTGTTTTGCCTTTGCCACCTCTACCTTTGCCCTGTGTCGCATCTCAATGTATTCCTTTCGCCTCTCCTCGGTCCTCTCAGTGTCCCACTTCTTCTTAGCTAACCGTTTTCCTTGTATGATTTCCTGTACTGTGAGGTTCCACCACCAAGTCTCCTTCTCTCCTTTCCTGCCAGAAGATACACCAAGTACTCTCCTGCCTGCTTCTCTGATCACCTTGGCTGCAGTGGTCCAGTCTTCTGGAAGCTCTTCCCGTCCACCGAGAGCCTGTATCACCTCTTCCCGAAAAGCTGCACAACACTCGTCCTGTCTCAGCTTCCACCACATGGTTCTCTTCTCTGCCTTTGTCTTCCTAATTTTCCTCCCCACCACCAGAGTCATCTTACACACCACCATCCTATGCTGTCTAGCCACACTCTCCCCTACCACTACCTTACAGTTGGTAACCTCCTTCAGATTACATCGTCTGCACAAGATGTAATCCACCTGTGTGCTTCTACCTCCGCTCTTGTAGGTCACCCTATGTTCGTGCCTCTTCTGGAAAAAAGTGTTCACTACAGCCATTTGCATCCTTGTTGCAAAGTCTACCACCATCTGTCCCTCCAAGTTCCTTTCCTGGATACCGTACTTACCCATCACTTCTTCATCACCCTTATTACCTTCACCAACATGTCCATTACAATCTGCACCAATTACGACTCTCTCTCTGTCTGGGATGCTCAGAACTACATCATCTAGCTCCTTCCAGAATTTCTCTTTCACCTCTAGGTCACATCCTACCTGTGGGGCATAGCCACTAATCACATTACACATAACACCCTCAATTTCAAATTTCAGCCTCATCACTCGATCTGATACTCTTTTCACCTCCAAGACATTCTTAGCCAACTCTTCTTTTAAAATAACCCCGACTCCATTTCTCTTCCCATCTACACCATGGTAAAATAATTTAAAACCTGCCCCTAAACTTCTAGCCTTACTGCCTTTCCACCTGGTCTCCTGGACACACAATATATCAACCTTTCTCCTAATCATCATGTCAACCAACTCCCGAGATTTTCCTGTCATAGTCCCAACATTCAAAGTCCCCACATTCAGTTCTAGGCTCTGTGTTTTCCTCTTCTCTTTCTGCCGAAGAACCCGCTTTCCACCTCTTCTTCTTCTTCTTCTTTGACTTCGACTTCGACCCACAGTAGCTGAATTTCCAACAGCGCCCTGCAGGTTGACGGCGCCGGTGGCGGACGTTGTTAACCCGGGCCACGACCGATCCGGTATGGAATTCTTTGGATGAACGCTCATATTTGTTTGGCAAGGTTTTAAGCCGGATGCCCTTCCTGACGCAACCCTCTGCATTTATCCGGGCTTGGGACCGACCTACAGTTTGCACTGACTTGTGCCCCCTATAGGGCTGCATTAGATGACGCACAGTAAGTGTGGCCCTTTAATGAGTTGCTTTATATGAACTAAATGATTTCGATTTTGTTTTGTTTTGTTTTTTTTCTGTTGGGAGTTTTGTCGAGGAGTTCATGAGTGCGTCAGAGAGCCACAAACCCACGCAAGCACGCAAGATGGCCAAACAAACCCTCCGACTTGGTTCGTCAAGACGAGACTTCATATTAATCGCGCAAGTGAGAGGAACAGCCGCCGAAGATGGACGTGGGGACATTTCTGCCAGAGTGTTGGGAGACAATAAACTCTCAATTCAAGTCTGACATTTTGTATTTTGCTCATCACAGTTTTTGTTGTGGTTGAGGTATATGTGTTATGCTTCATTTTGGGTTTTGAAAAATCGAATTCGATAGTTACGGACCGATCTAACGTAACGACCATATCGAAACTAAACCATTTAACAAGGATGGGGTTAGTTAAAAAGAATTACCTGGAAACTAGAAAAAAGGAAATATAGAGGTACAATGAGAAAAAAGCTGAAAATTAGTTGGTTTTGTTACCTCCCAATACTGTATTGTCATACGTTGGATACATTAGAATGTTTTAACCAGCATGAAATGATAATGAGAAAGATTTGAGTGTATAAAAATTCTAAGTAGGGCCACACGATTATAGCCAAAATAATAATCAGGATTCTATTGATCAATGTCGTAATCATGATTATTAGTCACAAGTATTCCTCATGTATTCTTCGGGAAAAATCTTCATTTTTATTGTACTACTTTCCAACGATCAATATGTAACAGTGTTTAGTTCAAAATGATTCTTCAAATAAGAATACATGGTAGATAATTAAAAAAAATTAAACCCCGCCCCCCCACCCCCCAATTCTGTTTTACCAAAGGCTAACTGAAGAAAATGTGCTATTACAAAGTGCAGTCATGAATTGCAACTTAATGGACGCAAATATAGTTAATGCAAAACATTAGGCTGTAAGCACAGACTTTTTGTTGGAAAATCCCCGTCGTCAATATAGTTAACTGCCAAGGACGGTACGTCTCCGTTGTTCTGCTTGACCGTTGGGTCAGTCGTGCATGGTCACAAACTGCAAAGAGCTCGACAGTTGTGATTTCCCTCGCTATTTACTCTTGATGATTTTTTCATTGAGATCAGGCCAGCCGAAAAGTTGAAGTCAAGGCAGCCGCAAGAACGATCGTTAAGACTGTTACCGTGACATGCCGCCTGTCTGCCAATGTGCTGAGAAGAACAACTTCGAAATAAAAACTTCATATATACCTACATTGGACATAAATGTCATCCCAAAGTCTAAGTAACCTACTATAAACAAAAACAAATCCACTAAGTGGAATGACAAAATATTTGATATACTGACTAAAGTATCAAATGTTTATCATTAAAAGGCAAAAAAAACAACAACAAAAAAACAAGCCACAAAGGAAAATTGATCTACCTCAAGCGGGTCGAAAGAATCGCGAAGCTCGTCATCGAAGTCGCCGGGACTCTTCGCGGGCAGCGTGTCGTCGTCGTAAGAACGCACAAAGTTGAAGTCGCTGGTCCTGGAGCCCGTCGTCAAGTAGGCGTCGTAGTCGTAGGCGCCGCGTAAAGTTCCCGCGCCGTCGACATCGGCGTAATTCGGAGGGAGATACGCGCCGGGGACGGCGACCGCTCCGTCCAACAACAGTCTGGGCTTTCTCCTGCGACAAAAGCTCCCAGCCAGGACCGCCACCATGAAGGTCAGAAAGAAGGTGGACACGGACACCAGCGCCACCAGCAGATACGAGGTGACTTTGGAATTCTTCTCCCGCTCGTCGGAAGAAACGTCCTTCAGTTCCGGCACCTCGGCCAAGTTATCGGAAAGGAGTAAATACACGGAGCAGGTGGCGGAGAGAGGGGGCTGTCCGTTATCTTTCACCGCCACCATCAGGTTCTGTTTCATGCTGTCAGATTGGCCAATGTCCCGCCGGGTCCTGATCTCTCCACTGTGGAGACCGATGGTGAAAAGTCCCGGATCCGTGGCCTTGACGATGTGATAGGACAGCCGGGCGTTCTGTCCGGAGTCGGCGTCCACCGCTATCACTTTGGACACCACGGAGCCTCCGTGCGCAGCTTTGGGGACCAGCTCGGTCATGAAGGAGTCGCCCTCCGGGGCGGGGTACAGTATCTGAGGAGAGTTGTCATTCACGTCCCATATCCACACGCTGACGCTCACGTTGCTGCTCAGCGGAGGAGAACCCTTGTCTCTGGCCACCACGTGGACTCGAAAACTCCTCAGGTCTTCGTAATCCAACGAGCAAGCGGCGCGGACGGCCCCCGTGTCTCCGTCCACCGACACGTAGGAGGACGCCGGGGCGCCGTTCACCTGCGCGCCCGCCGACAGAGAATAAACCACCGTGCCGTTCTGTCTCCGGTCGGGGTCTCGAGCGCCGACCCGACACAAAGCCGAGCCGGCTTTGTTGTTTTCGCTCACGTAGGCGCTGTAGGACTCCCGCTCGAACGCGGGCGGGTTGTCGTTGACGTCGGCGACGGACAGGTGAAGACTTTTCCGGGAGGACAGAGGAGGAGAGCCCTCGTCGCTGGCGCCGATTGTAATGTTGTAATCGGACACCAGTTCGCGGTCCAGCTGGCCGCTAGTCACCAGAGAATAATAGTTCTTGATGGAAGGAACTAAGCGGAAGGGGACGTCTTGTTGGACGGAGCAGCGGACCTGCCCGTTCTGCTCAGAGTCTCTGTCCTGCACGTGAACGATGCCCACCTCGGTGCCAGGCGGCACGTTCTCCGCCACCGCATCGGTCAGCGACTTGATCGTGATAACTGGGGCGTTGTCATTGACGTCAATAAGATTTATAATTAAAGAACAGTAAGAAATTAATCCTGGACCATCTACCGCACTTATTTGCATTTCGTAAGATGATACTTTCTCATAATCAACAACACCAGCTACTCTCACTTCTCCAGTTTTGGGGTGTAAAGTAAAAATATTGCTATTGTCATCAGAAACATGGTCAAATGCGAAAGTGATTTCGCTATTTATTCCTTCGTCTGCATCACTCGCGCTCACTGTGATCACCAAAGTATCAACAGGAGAATTTTCTGCCAGACTTGATTCATAGACCGCTTGACTAAATACGGGCACGTTATCATTCGCGTCCAAAACGGTGACGTGGATGACGACTGTTCCTGATCTCTGAGGGGAGCCGCCATCATTGGCGGTCAGCAAGAGCATCATGTCTGTTTTGTCTTCTCTATCCAATTCCTTGTCTAAGACCAATTCACAGTACTTTCGTCCACCTGCTTTAGTATTGACAATTAATTTAAAATGATCGTTCTGCTGCAATCTGTAGCTTTGAACAGCATTTTCTCCAATGTCTGCATCGTGTGCTTCTCTCAGATGAAAACGCTCCCCCTTGTCTGCCGACTCACGAATTTCTAATTTGAGTGAATCTTCATTAAACTGTGGAGAATTATCATTAATGTCGACAACACGGATATTAACACGGTGCAGTTCCATTGGGTTTTCCAGGACAAGTTCCTGCTTTAAAACACACGATGCCTTTTTGCCACAAAGATCTTCCCTGTCGATCCTTTCCTGAACAACCAAGTCGCCAGTGTTGAGGTTGATGCCGCAGTGTTGGACGTTGTCGTCTTCCCCATCGATGCGCGCTTTACGAGCAGATAACTGGCCCAAATTGAGTCCCAAATCCTTGGCGATATTCCCGATTGCAGATCCACGTTTCATCTCCTCTGGGATA
Organism: Phyllopteryx taeniolatus; assembly: GCF_024500385.1. Lineage (NCBI taxonomy): Eukaryota > Metazoa > Chordata > Actinopteri > Syngnathiformes > Syngnathidae > Phyllopteryx > Phyllopteryx taeniolatus. The sequence goes on along the minus strand of NC_084511.1, from coordinate 29,637,826 downwards.
GAGTAGCTGACGTCTCCGTTGGCGGGGTGGAGGAAAAGGAAAAGAAAAACGAGGCCGCGGCGGAAAGACGCAAATCTTTTGTTCTCCATTGCACCACAAAAAGATGAATCAACAGAAAAGCAGCAAGATAAATATGATCTCCCCGGATATCCACAGATTTTTTACACCGGAGCCACGCAGCGTCTCGACCAGAGCGACACAAGAATTAAATCCGGTTTGTGTGCGGGCACAAATGGGTGTGAAATTCAAGGACGTTTGTTCATGGGAGCATACTGACATCTAGAGTGCATTTCTTGCAATAACATCCCGTTGCGGATTGTTTTCAGAAACAAAGTTGTAAAATCATTACAATCTTACTGCGGAACTGATTTTGCATCGCGGCTCAGCTCATTTACCAAAATGGCTTTTTCAAAACTGCGTCTTGGAATTCAAGGATAATATTATCAAGACCTGTAGATCACTTGAAAATACTATTGATAAATAGTGACATGTCTTGTAACTTAAAAAAAGCGAGTTTAGCGGAAAAGGTTCAAGTATCAGGGGACAACAGCATGGACATAATTTCAGAACCATGGACAGAGGTGAAAGCAGCGACCAATAAAAGAGCCGCAAAGGGTGGAAAATTTCAGACTTTCTGAACCAGTTGACCGCCTGAACTGCTCATCCTCCAAACTGGTACCACACCGTGTCGACATTTTCGATATCAATCGCAAACAAAGGTTTCCCTCCGAGGGAAAGGAACTGGAACAAACTCCAAATGTCTTGATACATTTCCAAAAGGTTTTACGACATAAAACGGTATAAATCGAACACAACAAGAAGCTTCATGGAGATTTTCCTTTTCCCACGTGAGCTGATATGCACACGTGTGTGCAAAGTACACATCAATGGGCCGAAACAAGTTTCCGGAATGGTCTGTTCGAAACAAAGATATACTGTAGCAACACCATGGGACACATTTCTAAGAGAGGATTGCAAGAAAATACACAACTGGAGAAGAGTGATGTTTGTTTGTTTGTTTGTTTACAATGCCACCCATCCAATGTCTATACTTTAAAAAAAAATAATAATAATTCTCACATTCCCCACGCCAAATTAGAATTATGTCGATGTGGCCAATACGCAGTCGTATGACATTCTTGTGCACTGCTGCTGTGTTATTTTTTTTTATTTTGTATTTTTTTTTTGCTAAAGTGAATTTACAAGTCTAGTGATCTAAAACAGCTGCAACAAAATGACATCATCCAAACAAATGTAAGGACAGTCCAGAAAGAAAGTAATGAACATCTATCAGTATGGAAAGGGTTACAAACGCTTGAGGATTCCACTGAACCAGAAGAGCCATGATCCTCACATGGACAAAAAAAAAATGGAACAGTGGTGAACCTTCCCAGGAGTGGCCGGCCTACAAAGATTACCCCAAGAGAACAAGAATGACTCATCCAGGAGGCCACAAAGGAACTCAGGACAACGAGGAGAGAACTGCAGGCCTCCTTTGCCTCAGTTAAGGTCAGTGTTCAGGACACAACAATAAGGAAGACTGCAGGGCAAAAATGGCATCCATGGCAGAGTTCCCAAGCCAAAACCACTGCAAACCAAAAACAACAAAGCTTCAGCTTACTTTTGCAAAAAAAAAACAAAAAAAAAACATTGAATGATTCCCAAGATTTTCGGGAGGAAGTTATATGGACAGAGGAGATGAAAGTTCAACTTTTGGGAAGATGTGTGTCTCGTTAGAGCACAGCATTTCAGAAAAAAAGAACATTCTACCAAGACTCAAACGTGGTGGTCGTGTGACGGTCTTGGGCTGCTTTGCTCCTTCAGGACCTGGACAACTTGCTGTGATGAATGGAACCATGAATTCTGCTCATTCACAGAAAATCCTGAAGGAGATTGTTCAGCCATTAGTTTGTTCAGACATGCCGTTCGTTTCGTTTTGCATAAAGGGATTCAAGACCTAAAAAAAGAGTTAGGTGCTTGGTGATTAACCATATTTCATCAAACCGCAACAGTTTGGGTCGACTTGTCCACCAGCATATTGTCATTGCCGTTGTAATGTGCGGTGTGCATGCTAACGCAATGTTAACATTGTAACTGTGTGGAGATGACGCACAGTAAGTCTTCTTCTTCTTCTTTTCCTTTCGGCTTGTCCCGTTAGGGGTCGCCACAGCGCGTCATCCTTTTCCATGAGAGCCTATCTCCTGCATCCTCCTCTCGAACACCAACTGCCATCATGTCTTCCCTCACGACATCCATCAACCTTCTCTTTGGTCTTCCTCTAGCTCTCTTGCCTGGCAGCTCCATCCTCATCATCCTTCTACCAATGTACTCACTATTTCTCCTCTGGACGTGTCCAAACCATCGAAGTCTGCTCTCTCTAACTTTGTCTCCAAAACATCAAACCTTGGCTGTCCCTCTGATGAGCTCATTTCTAATTTTATCCAACCTGGTCACTCCGAGAGCGAACCTCAACATCTTCATTTCCGCCACCTCCAGCTCTGCTTCCTGTTTTCTCTTCAGTGCCACTGTCTCTAATCCGTACATCATGGCTGGCCTCACCACTGTTTTATAAACTTTGCCCTTCATCCTAGCAGAGACTCTTCTGTCACATAACACACCTGACACCTTCCTCCACCCGTTCCAACCTGCTTGGACCCGTTTCTTCACTTCCTGACCACACTCACCATTGCTCTGGACGGTTGACCCCAAGTATTTAAAGTCCTCTACCCTTGCCATCTCTTCTCCCTGTAGCCTCATTCTTCCCCCACCACCCCTCTCATTCATGCACATATATTCTGTTTTACTTCGGCTAATCTTCATTCCTCTTCTTTCCAGTGCATGCCTCCATCTTTCTAACTGTTCCTCCAGCTGCTCCCTGCTTTCACTGCAGATCACAATGTCATCTGCAAACATCATGGTCCACGGGGATTCCAGTCTAACCTCATCTGTCAGCCTATCCATCACCACTGCAAAAAGGAAGGGGCTCAGGGCTGATCCCTGATGCAGTCCCACGTCCACCTTAAATTCTTCTGTCACACCGACAGCACACCTCACCGCTGTTCTGCTGCCCTCGAACATGTCCTGTATTATTCTAACATACTTCTCTGCCACTCCAGACTTCCGCATGCAGTACCACAGTTCCTCTCTGGGTACTCTGTCATAGGCTTTCTCTAGATCTACAAAGACACAATGTAGCTCCTTCTGACCTTCTCTGTACTTTTCCATCAACATCCTCAAGGCAGATAATGCATCTGTGGTACTCTTTCTAGGCATGAAACCATACTGTTGCTCGCAAATACTCACTTCTGTCCTGAGTCTTGCCTCCACTACTCTTTGCCATAACTTCATTGTGTGGCTCATCAACTTTATTCCTCTATAGTTGCCGCAGCTCTGCACATCACCTTTGTTCTTAAAAATGGGCACCAGTACACTTTTCCTCCATTCCTCAGGCATCTTCTCACGCACTAGAATTCTATTGAACAAGCTGGTCAAAAACTCCACAGCCACCTCTCCTAGATGCTTCCATACCTCCACAGGAATGTCATCAGGACCAACAGCCTTTCCATTTTTCATCCTCTTTAATGCCTTTCTAACTTCCCCCTTACTAATCATTGCCACTTCCTGGTCCACCACACTTGCCTCTTCTACTCTCCCTTCTCTATCATTTTCCTCATTCATCAACTCCTCGAAGTATTCTTTCCATCTACCTAGCACACTGCTGGCACCAGACAACATATTTCCATCTCTATCCTTAATCACCCTAACCTGCTGCACATCCTTCCCATCTCTATCCCTCTGTCTGGCCAGCCTGTATAGATCCTTTTCTCCTTCTTTAGTGTCCAACCTGCCATACATGTCATCATATGCCTCTTGTTTTGCCTTTGCCACCTCTACCTTTGCCCTGTGTCGCATCTCAATGTATTCCTTTCGCCTCTCCTCGGTCCTCTCAGTGTCCCACTTCTTCTTAGCTAACCGTTTTCCTTGTATGATTTCCTGTACTGTGAGGTTCCACCACCAAGTCTCCTTCTCTCCTTTCCTGCCAGAAGATACACCAAGTACTCTCCTGCCTGCTTCTCTGATCACCTTGGCTGCAGTGGTCCAGTCTTCTGGAAGCTCTTCCCGTCCACCGAGAGCCTGTATCACCTCTTCCCGAAAAGCTGCACAACACTCGTCCTGTCTCAGCTTCCACCACATGGTTCTCTTCTCTGCCTTTGTCTTCCTAATTTTCCTCCCCACCACCAGAGTCATCTTACACACCACCATCCTATGCTGTCTAGCCACACTCTCCCCTACCACTACCTTACAGTTGGTAACCTCCTTCAGATTACATCGTCTGCACAAGATGTAATCCACCTGTGTGCTTCTACCTCCGCTCTTGTAGGTCACCCTATGTTCGTGCCTCTTCTGGAAAAAAGTGTTCACTACAGCCATTTGCATCCTTGTTGCAAAGTCTACCACCATCTGTCCCTCCAAGTTCCTTTCCTGGATACCGTACTTACCCATCACTTCTTCATCACCCTTATTACCTTCACCAACATGTCCATTACAATCTGCACCAATTACGACTCTCTCTCTGTCTGGGATGCTCAGAACTACATCATCTAGCTCCTTCCAGAATTTCTCTTTCACCTCTAGGTCACATCCTACCTGTGGGGCATAGCCACTAATCACATTACACATAACACCCTCAATTTCAAATTTCAGCCTCATCACTCGATCTGATACTCTTTTCACCTCCAAGACATTCTTAGCCAACTCTTCTTTTAAAATAACCCCGACTCCATTTCTCTTCCCATCTACACCATGGTAAAATAATTTAAACCCTGCCCCTAAACTTCTAGCCTTACTGCCTTTCCACCTGGTCTCCTGGACACACAATATATCAACCTTTCTCCTAATCATCATGTCAACCAACTCCCGAGATTTTCCTGTCATAGTCCCAACATTCAAAGTCCCCACATTCAGTTCTAGGCTCTGTGTTTTCCTCTTCTCTTTCTGCCGAAGAACCCGCTTTCCACCTCTTCTTCTTCTTCTTCTTTGACTTCGACTTCGACCCACAGTAGCTGAATTTCCAACAGCGCCCTGCAGGTTGACGGCGCCGGTGGCGGACGTTGTTAACCCGGGCCACGACCGATCCGGTATGGAATTCTTTGGATGAACGCTCATATTTGTTTGGCAAGGTTTTAAGCCGGATGCCCTTCCTGACGCAACCCTCTGCATTTATCCGGGCTTGGGACCGACCTACAGTTTGCACTGACTTGTGCCCCCTATAGGGCTGCATTAGATGACGCACAGTAAGTGTGGCCCTTTAATGAGTTGCTTTATATGAACTAAATGATTTCGATTTTGTTTTGTTTTGTTTTTTTTCTGTTGGGAGTTTTGTCGAGGAGTTCATGAGTGCGTCAGAGAGCCACAAACCCACGCAAGCACGCAAGATGGCCAAACAAACCCTCGGACTTGGTTCGTCAAGACGAGACTTCATATTAATCGCGCAAGTGAGAGGAACAGCCGCCGAAGATGGACGTGGGGACATTTCTGCCAGAGTGTTGGGAGACAATAAACTCTCAATTCAAGTCTGACATTTTGTATTTTGCTCATCACAGTTTTTGTTGTGGTTGAGGTATATGTGTTATGCTTCATTTTGGGTTTTGAAAAATCGAATTCGATAGTTACGGACCGATCTAACGTAACGACCATATCGAAACTAAACCATCTAACAAGGAATTTGGTTGAACTAACCCCATCCTTGGGGTTAGTTCAACCAAATTACCTGGAAACGAGAAAAAAAATAAAGGTACAATGAGAAAAAAAGCTGAAAATTAGTTGGTTTTGTTACCTCCCAATACTGTATTGTCATACGTTGGATACATTAGAATGTTTTAACCAGCATGAAATGATAATGAGAAAGATTTGGGTGTATAAAAATTCTAAGTAGAGCCACACGATTATAGCCAAAATAATAATCAGGATTCTATTGATCAATGTCGTAATCATGATTATTAGTCACAAGTATTCCTCATGTATTCTTCGGGAAAAATCTTCATTTTTATTGTACTACTTTCCAACGATCAATATGTAACAGTGTTTAGTTCAAAATGATTCTTCAAATAAGAATACATGGTAGATAATACAAAAAAATTAACCCCCCCCCCCCCCCCTCCCCAATTCTGTTTTAACCAAAGGCTAACTGAAGAAAATGTGCTATTACAAAGTGCAGTCATGAATTGCAACTTAATGGACGCAAATATAGTTAATGCAAAACATTAGGCTGTAAGCACAGACTTTTTGTTGGAAAATCCCCGTCGTCAATATAGTTAACTGCCAAGGTCGGTACGTCTCCGTTGTTCTGCTTGACCGTTGGGTCAGTCGTGCATGGTCACAAACTGCAAAGAGCTCTACAGTTGTGATTTCCCTCGCTATTTACTCTTGATGTTTTTTTCATTGAGATCAGGCCAGCCGAAAAGTTGAAGTCAAGGCAGCCGCAAGAACGATCATTAAGACTGTTACCGTGACATGCCACCTGTCTGCCAATGTGCTGAGAAGAACAACTTTGAAATAAAAACTTCATATATACCTACATTGGACATAAATGTCATCCCAAAGTCTAAGTAACCTACTATAAACAAAAACAAATCCACTAAGTGGAATGACAAAATATTTGATATACTGACTAAAGTATCAAATGTTTATCATTAAAAGGCAAAAAAAACAACAACAAAAAAACAAGCCACAAAGGAAAATTGATCTACCTCAAGCGGGTCGAAAGAATCGCGAAGCTCGTCATCGAAGTCGCCGGGACCCTTCGCGAGCGCGCGGTCAGCGGGCAGCGTGTCGTCGTCGTAAGAACGCACAAAGTTGAAGTCGCTGGTCCTGGAGCCCGTCGTCAAGTAGGCGTCGTAGTCGTAGGCGCCGCGTAAAGTTCCCGCGCCGTCGACATCGGCGTAATTCGGAGGGAGATACGCACCGGGGACGGCGACCGCTCCGTCCAACAACAGTCTGGGCTTTCTCCTGCGACAAAAGCTCCCAGCCAGGACCGCCACCATGAAGGTCAGAAAGAAGGTGGACACGGACACCAGCGCCACCAGCAGATACGAGGTGACTTTGGAATTCTTCTCCCGCTCGTCGGAAGAAACGTCCTTCAGTTCCGGCACCTCGGCCAAGTTATCGGAAAGGAGTAAATACACGGAGCAGGTGGCGGAGAGAGGGGGCTGTCCGTTATCTTTCACCGCCACCATCAGGTTCTGTTTCATGCTGTCAGATTGGCCAATGTCCCGCCGGGTCCTGATCTCTCCACTCTGGAGACCGATGGTGAAAAGTCCCGGATCCGTGGCCTTGACGATGTGATAGGACAGCCGGGCGTTCTGTCCGGAGTCGGCGTCCACCGCTATCACTTTGGACACCACGGAGCCTCCGTGCGCAGCTTTGGGGACCAGCTCGGTCATGAAGGAGTCGCCCTCCGGGGCGGGGTACAGTATCTGAGGAGAGTTGTCATTCACGTCCCATATCCACACGCTGACGCTCACGTTGCTGCTCAGCGGAGGAGAACCCTTGTCTCTGGCCACCACGTGGACTCGAAAACTCCTCAGGTCTTCGTAATCCAACGAGCAAGCGGCGCGGACGGCCCCCGTGTCTCCGTCCACCGACACGTAGGAGGACGCCGGGGCGCCGTTCACCTGCGCGCCCGCCGACAGAGAATAAACCACCGTGCCGTTCTGTCTCCGGTCGGGGTCTCGAGCGCCGACCCGACACAAAGCCGAGCCGGCTTTGTTGTTTTCGCTCACGTAGGCGCTGTAGGACTCCCGCTCGAACGCGGGCGGGTTGTCGTTGACGTCGGCGACGGACAGGTGAAGACTTTTCCGGGAGGACAGAGGAGGAGAGCCCTCGTCGCTGGCGCCGATTGTAATGTTGTAATCGGACACCAGTTCGCGGTCCAGCTGGCCGCTAGTCACCAGAGAATAATAGTTCTTGATGGAAGGAACTAAGCGGAAGGGGACGTCTTGTTGGACGGAGCAGCGGACCTGCCCGTTCTGCTCAGAGTCTCTGTCCTGCACGTGAACGATGCCCACCTCGGTGCCAGGCGGCACGTTCTCCGCCACCGCATCGGTCAGCGACTTGATCGTGATAACTGGGGCGTTGTCATTCACGTCAATAAGATTTATAATTAAAGAACAATAAGAAATTAATCCTGGACCATCTACCGCACTTATTTGCATTTCGTAAGATGATACTTTCTCATAATCAACAACACCAGCTACTCTCACTTCTCCAGTTTTGGGGTGTAAAGTAAAAATATTGCTATTGTCATCAGAAACATGGTCAAATGCGAAAGCGATTTCGCTATTTAATCCTTCGTCTGCATCACTCGCGCTCACTGTGATCACCAAAGTATCAACAGGAGAATTTTCTGCCAGACTTGATTCATAGACCGCTTGACTAAATACGGGCGCGTTATCATTCGCGTCCAAAACGGTGACGTGGATGACGACTGTTCCTGATCTCTGAGGGGAGCCGCCATCATTGGCGGTCAGCAAGAGCATCATGTCTGTTTTGTCTTCTCTATCCAATTCCTTGTCTAAGACCAATTCGCAGTACTTTCGTCCACCTGCTTTAGTATTGACAATTAATTTAAAATGATCATTCTGCTGCAATCTGTAGCTTTGAACAGTATTTTCTCCAATGTCTGCATCGTGTGCTTCTCTCAGAAGAAAACGAGCACCCTTAACCGCTGATTCTCGGATTTCAAATTTCAGCGTATCTTCATTAAACTGTGGAGAATTATCATTGACATCTAATACACGGATATTAACACGGTGCAGTTCCATTGGGTTTTCCAGTACAAGTTCCTGCTTTAAAACACACGATGCCTTTTTGCCACAAAGATCTTCCCTGTCGATCCTTTCCTGAACAACCAAGTCGCCAGTGTTGAGGTTGATGCCGCAGTGTTGGACGTTGTCGTCTTCCCCATCGATGCGCGCTTTACGAGCAGATAACTGGCCCAAATTTAGTCCCAAATCCTTGGCGATATTCCCGATTGCAGATCCACGTTTCATCTCCTCTGGGATGGAGTAGCTGACGTCTCCGTTGGCGGGGTGGAGGAAAAGGAAAAGAAAAACGAGGCCGCGGCGGAAAGACGCAAAGCTTTTGTCCTCCATTGCGCCGTAAAATACAAATCTCAGTTTTTCAAGATAAACAAGAATATGAATATGATGTCCACGGACTTCCGCCGCTTTTTCGACCGCAGTCGTGTCACACGTCTCGAGCAGAGCGGCACAATAAAAATCGGCTTTGTGCGTCCACGGAAGTGAGAGGGAGTGCCAATACATTTGGTTTGTGAGTGCATACTGACACCTAGAGTACTTTTCTTGACATAACACCAAAAAAGAACCAACCTGACCACACACCTTTGGGACTTGCCTTTTGCATGAGCATTCATTGATCAAATTGGACTGTTCTGTGAACGTACTTTTTGAGATACTAAAATAAAATATGAAAGTATATACAACAAATGTAAACGATGGAAAACGATTCCCAGAGAAATGTAAATGAATGCTTTCTAACAAGAGATAAGTGATGAGAAAATGCTCAACAGTCAGCAGGGAAACGGGAAACGCATTCAGGACCATGGACAGAGATTCGAAAGGCGCTCCTGAAAGAGACAAAATGTATTTTAAAAAAACAAAAAAACGTTAATGTTAAAAAATCTATTGTGGTCTCAAATAAAACGGAGTGCATGGTACTTTATGAACCAACCAACCTTTGAAGGGACCCGAGGGAAATTTAACAGTCGGCTATTTCATGGGCGATGGAGACTTGGAGGAACCCGGAGAACCTGGAGAAAAGTCCCACAAAGTGCGGGGAGAAGATGAAAACTCCACCCACATTTCAATGGAGATGGAAAGCCACATCTCCTGATTGTGGGCCAAATGTGCAAAACTACCAGATCACTGTGCTGCAAGCTCCAAAATAATATTCAAGGAACTTCGATGACATTACGAAATTTGCTGGGAGACAAGAAATTGTCAATTGCACTTGATTTGCTTCGCCAGGAGATCGCCCAACTCAGAAAGAGCTTGGAATTCACGCAACAACAAGTGAACGAGCTAAGATGAGATAAAACTGCGCTTCCGTCAAACATGATGTCAACGTCAGCAGAACTACAAACTCTTAGACTGGAATATAAACTCATGAAAGAAACTACGTTGGACATGCAATCAAGAAGCATGCGTGACAACTTCATTCTCCCAGGCGTTCCATACAATGCTCCGCAAGACCGCGAGGTGCAGATTCAAGGTTTTATGATGTCCGCGCTCAAGATACAGTCGACAAGATTACTTTTCACCGTGTCGTCCGATTGGGAGGCCCTCGTCCAGGAAACCGACCACGTCCCGTCGTTGCAAAGTTTGAACACTTCCAGCAAATCCAAAAGGTCGGGAGCGTCGAGGGACTTCGTTTGGAACGAACGACCAGTTCCGCAAGGAGACGAATGAGAGGCGGAGAGTTTTGTACCCGTTGATGAAGGACCTCCGCGACCGAGGCAAACGAGCGTGGCTCGCTGTCGACGAGCTATGTGTCGACGGCCAACTGTTTCGTGATGCCGACGTCACGCCTTGGCTCTTCTCGACAAGTACTACTTTTGATCCGTTGCCGTCATGAATTGTCAAAAATGTATTTCGTTTCACAAACCACCGCCACACACTTTATTATTGATTCGTTTCCTATGTTCAGTGTTTGTTGGCTACCCTTCTATGTACCCTGGCTTTGCAGTACTCAAATATAGCATCTCTATCAGCCTCTCGAAATAACATTCGGCAACAACAATACCAAAAAAATCTCCTGAAAACTGTCCAAAAAAAACAACAACAACAACAACAACAACAAAGAATGCATAGTACCAAATCTATTGAAAATGATGATACACACACCCATTATATGTCACACTTCACATTGGTGTCTTGGAACGTCAACGGCATTCGATCACAGGCAAAGAGAATTAAGATTATGGATTATACCACTAAACTTAAACGAGACCTCCTCCTATTACAAGAAACGCACCTTACGAAGTCAGAAGAAAAACGCCTCATTGACTCGAATTTCACTCGGGTTATCTCGGCCTTTTAGAACTGTAGACAAAGAGGAGTCTCAATACGAGTCCATGAAAGACTACTTTTTACAATAAATAGTCCAGTCGCAGATCCAGAAGGCCGATATAACATTTTGCCGGCTACAATATTTTACAAGCTTTCTCCAATTGTCAACGTATACGCTCCAAATAAAGATGATCCAGCCTTTTTTCACATTTCTCACTGGCTGTGGGCTCACGCACTTACTGCAACAAATAACTCATGAATATGCAAATCGCTTGTGTATCCCCACACTTATACTCTCGTCCTGTAGACTTTTAGAATTTACATAATGAACGCCACCACACTGCAGTTGTACAGCCGGGTTTCACCACCCTGGTCCTGCGTGCTTCTTCTCCTGTCTTTGTCCTGTTCTATCTTGTCCTGTTCTAGCTTGTCCTGTCCTGTCCTGTCCTTCCCTCACAGGGTGTAGCACTACAGCCCCATGCAACACTCATATTTAACGTTTTATTGTTGGAGATAATGTAATGATTGACTTTTCTCATCCTATTTACAATGAGTGCTTTGTCTTTGTTTCTTTCTCCCTTCTAGAAACTTTGTTCTGTTCAACTGATCAAATCTGATTCTCAATAAAACTCAATTATAATACCACAGCAGAACCTTAAAAACTCCACCGGGACACAGTAAAACTGTTCCGGCATAAAAGGGACACAGATTTTCCATTCTGCTTGACCTAACAGCTGAACAGGACGAGATAAAAAGAAGCTTTTGTCGTAAATGAAAAATGTGTTTGATAAAAACTGAGCACAACACCAAACCTCATTGGCTTTACATTTCCTCTCATTAACGGAGACGCTTACTGTATCCGTTCGTTTTTTCTCTTTCGTACAAAGGATTTAGAAACAGACCGACGTCTTTGTGAAGTATATCTTTCAAAAACATTGAACAAAACAAGAAAGGTTGAGCCGAACCACAATTGACAGACTCCTCTTTTATGACTCATTTAATCAGAGTTTGGGATTGTACGATATATTTCTATGTTGCTGCTTACAGGACACTAGGACACACACACTAGCTTTTGTTTGTAAAAACTGACCACAATGGTATGAACACACACACACACACGCACCACAGACATACCGATAACATTCAGGCTGAGAACAGTTGAGAGATGTTTTGATGAGGAGCCGCTGAGGAAACTGACTGTGATCTGAAAAGAGGAACCACTCGGCTTCCGGATCCCACGAGAGAAGGAAGAGAGTCCGGTGCACTTTATGCTTCCGTCCGACCATAGCCTTGCAATCCATTAAACTGATACATTTGTATTCTTGGTTTCGTTGTATTCAATCCTCAAAGACAGGTCTAGTGTCTCGAGATTCTTATTTGGAAACAAGATCGCCACCAAACCGGAAGAAGAAACGCGAGGCCGGCTGACTAATACTCGGTCGGGCCTCACTGAAGTCCCGATTGGATGAACTGCATATTCATTCTGTGTCTTAATTTTTCACCTGAACGAGACATTCAATTTCGATGAGCGCAGCAGTTTAGGGGAGGCCTTTTCCATCGACTGTGACTCCGCCCCATCGCGCAAAGCAAAATCCATAAAGGGGCAGCTCGGATCAGGTCACCTCAACCCGTCGAAGACGTTTGGGGTGAACTCGAACACGTTTAGGCCCCTCATCAGTGACCTCTGACCTCCCAAAAGCTGTAGCTACACATGGGCAGACGAGCTCACATGAACTTCCCTTTCCACTTCCGAGGGATGTCATGAACAGATGCCAGAATACTTCTGTCCATTCAAAAAAAGGAGCCTCACCTAAAGTTAAACCGAGAGGCATTATTTGTGTTGTAAGGCCAATACTTGGAATTTGAACTGCTCACATCATGCATTACGCACCTAGAAGTATTGTATCATTATTTTTCTTGAAACACAGACCACTAAAGAGCCACATATATAAATACGTTGTGATGTATGTGAAGAAAGCAACTATGGAGGAAATGAAAAAACAAAAATTGCAAAAGCAGGAATTATACTGACGACAAGGACAGGAAATCATTTCCAATGTTAACATTTACCCTATTTAATAAATGACAGAAGGGAGATTACAATATACTGAAACTGTGGACCACATTCTCCACTTGCTCACATCTTAAATTGTTGACAACTTGCAAGTTTCAAGTTAAACGCAAACAGTGTTGAATTGTTGGTCTATTGTGAGACGGACCCACACTCCAAAGTGACCAAAAAGTAAAAGGTCCTAAGCGTTGCACGGCTGAATAATACCGGCATCTGTCTCAAGACCAAATGAAACTACAGGTAAAACCGCACGGTCCTTTTCAACCGCTCATCCCGTTCAGTTTACAGGGAGCTGGAAGCAATCCCGGCTGATTTTGGCCAAATCAAAGTGACTCCATCATGGAGGAGTCACTGACGAGTCAATCAGGGCACATTCAGCCAGCGAAATAACTTTTAGCAAATACTGTCACAGTGAGTGAGAAACAAGAAGTCAGTCGTGCGCACCACTACACTGGGAAAAGCGGGTATCACAAGACTTAGCTTTTCAGACACTGATCAAGTGAGTGTTTTCAGTTGAAAAGCCTTCCAAAAGGAACTGGACATCATTTGAACGGTTTAGCATATACGAATCAAAATGCACACAAACATGTCATGATTAGAAAGGTTGAAGATGCGGGAAAGGACACTTGTGCTTGGAAATGATTGGAACGTACAGGCTAGGGCAAATGGAATTGTGACAACAAAACCAATAAAAGGTATTAATCTTCGTGCCTACCTCAAGAGGGTCGAAAGAATCGCGAAGCTCGTCATCGAAGTCGCCGGGACTCTTCGCGGGCAGCGTGTCGTCGTCGTAAGAACGCACAAAGTTGAAGTCGCTGGTCCTGGAGCCCGTCGTCAAGTAGGCGTCGTAGTCGTAGGCGCCGCGTAAGGTTCCCGCGCCGTCGACATCGGCGTAATTCGGAGGGAGATACGCGCCGGGGACGGCGACCGCTCCGTCCAACAACAGTCTGGGCTTTCTCCTGCGACAAAAGCTCCCAGCCAGGACCGCCACCATGAAGGTCAGAAAGAAGGTGGACACGGACACCAGCGCCACCAGCAGATACGAGGTGACTTTGGAATTCTTCTCCCGCTCGTCGTAGGAAACGTCCTTCAGTTCCGGCACCTCGGCCAAGTTATCGGAAAGGAGTAAATACACGGAGCAGGTGGCGGAGAGAGGGGGCTGTCCGTTATCTTTCACCGCCACCATCAGGTTCTGTTTCATGCTGTCAGATTGGCCAATGTCCCGCCGGGTCCTGATCTCTCCACTGTGGAGACCGATGGTGAAAAGTCCCGGATCCGTGGCCTTGACGATATGGTAGGACAGCCGGGCGTTCTGTCCGGAGTCGGCGTCCACCGCTATCACTTTGGACACCACGGAGCCTCCGTCCGCAGCTTTGGGGACCAGCTCGGTCATGAAGGAGTCGCCCTCCGGGGCGGGGTACAGTATCTGAGGAGAGTTGTCATTCACGTCCCATATCCACACGCTGACGCTCACGTTGCTGCTCAGCGGAGGAGAACCCTTGTCTCTGGCCACCACGTGGACTCGAAAACTCCTCAGGTCTTCGTAATCCAACGAGCAAGCGGCGCGGACGGCCCCCGTGTCTCCGTCCACCGACACGTAGGAGGACGCCGGGGCGCCGTTCACCTGCGCGCCCGCCGACAGAGAATAAACCACCGTGCCGTTCTGTCTCCGGTCGGGGTCTCGAGCGCCGACCCGACACAAAGCCGAGCCGGCTTTGTTGTTTTCGCTCACGTAGGCGCTGTAGGACTCCCGCTCGAACGCGGGCGGGTTGTCGTTGACGTCGGCGACGGACAGGTGAAGACTTTTCCGGGAGGACAGAGGAGGAGAGCCCTCGTCGCTGGCGCCGATTGTAATGTTGTAATCGGACACCAGTTCGCGGTCCAGCTGGCCGCTAGTCACCAGAGAATAATAGTTCTTGATGGAAGGAACTAAGCGGAAGGGGACGTCTTGTTGGACGGAGCAGCGGACCTGCCCGTTCTGCTCAGAGTCTCTGTCCTGCACGTGAACGATGCCCACCTCGGTGCCAGGCGGCACGTTCTCCGCCACCGCATCGGTCAGCGACTTGATCGTGATAACTGGGGCGTTGTCATTCACGTCATTGATGTTAATAATGACTTTTGCCTCAGAGGTAATACCATAACCGTCTTTGGCTTCAAGAAAAACTTCATGGCTTGTTGCATCTTCATAATCAATTTCGCCCGCCACAACAATTTCTCCAGTTTTCTGATTGAGTGAAAACATATTTCTCGCTTTGTCAGAAAGCCGAGTAAACCCGTATGTAACTTCTCCGTTGATTCCTTCATCTGCGTCCGATGCGCTCACGGTGATAATTGCGGTCTTCAGGCCTGCGTCTTCTTTCACAGAGGTTGTATAAACAGCCTGAGTGAAAACTGGGGCGTTGTCATTGGCATCGAGTACGACGACATGTATGACCACAGTACCAGATCTCTGAGGAGAACCACCATCCACGGCCGTCAGCAATAATTTCATTTCCCGCTGCTCTTCTCTGTCCAGCTCCTTTTCTAAAATCAGCTCACCGTATTTACTGCCATCGTTGGTTGTCTGAATGCGAAACACAAAATTGGAGTTTGGCTGCAAAATGTAGTTTTGAACGGAATTAGTTCCAATATCCAAGTCATGAGCTGCATTAATGCGGTATTTTGCTCCTTTGTCAGCGGACTCGCTTATTTCCAGCTTGACGAAATCTCTGGAGAAAGTGGGAGAATTGTCATTCACATCCTGAATTTGCAAAGACCAACGGTGCAATTCCAAAGGATTCTCCAGCAGCAGGTCGAATTTCAGAACGCACGAAGGCTTTTCCCCGCAGTGCTCCTCGCGGTCAATTCTGTCCGCAACCGTTAAATCCCCTGTACGGACGTTGATTCCGCAATACTGCTTGTTGTTTCTTTCCATGTCAACGCGAGCTTTGCGAGCAGACAATGTCCCCACATCCAGTCCGAGATCCTGGGCCATATTTCCAATGACAGATCCGCGTTTCAGCTCCTCTTGAACAGAATAGCTGAGGTCTCCGTGCGCGCATCCGACCGGGACAAAGAAAAAGCCCAAGCTCCACGTTTGCACGAAATAAATGTACAAATGCGCCATTCTCTGACAGAAGCGCAAATGACTCAACTGGAATCGGAAGAGTCACGAGCTCATTTGCTCCCACTCGGGATTGTTCCTTTGTCTTCTGCTTTGAACGCGATGAACAACACCGGATCGAAATGTGCGGCGGGGAACGCACAAATAACATTGTGAATCCTCTGCTGGTCTATGGTGACACCAAGTGTCCAGTTGACATACTGCGGTTGGAATATGCCGGACTGGATTCATATTGCAGCGCTTACCTTTCCTGCCACTTAAATAATTCCAAATAAAAGATACAATTACAAGTCAAGCATTTAAAAAATGGACTGAGAAGGCACCACTACGGTCTTTTGGAATAAACGTAAAAGACATCTTTCGACCTCTTAAGTAAAATCTCCCTTGAGCGTTTTGTAACAATAATCACAATTCATTGATGAATCTCGTTCCAAACGTTTGAATTATACAACAATGTGATTAACCCTTAAACGTTTGTGGAATGACTTTAAAACTATTTTCAAGGGTAATCCACATTCACAATACAGACAAGATTTATTTCCGACAAGGGTCAATTGTTTCGTTGTCTGGAAGTTTTTGGGTGGAAGGAACAACATTTAATTTGCTTGCATGGGCAATAATAAGGACAGAAATAAGTCAGCCCACGGTCGCTATTCAACATTTTACTCCATCCCTCCCCGACTGAAACTCAAAGCTTTGCACTTCTGTCTAAAAAAAAAAAAAAAAAAAAAAAAAAGGCTGTGTCGACAAATTTGATATTGCGTGCAAAAATTCTTTCGGATTAATGTTTCAAAGTTATTTTTAAAGGGCGAGTGAATATGTTGCAAAGTTATTTGGAGAAAACACTTTCATAAATGACAACAAAGGAAAAACAAGATCAAGGCAATTGACTCCCCACATACATCGCATGAACTGCACCAAGGTCAGCACCGAGGTCAGAGGTCAGAACGAAGCCAGGGTTTCTCAACTGGCGGGTCGGGACCTAAAAGCGGGTTGCAGAGCCTTTCCGGGTGGGTCGCAGACAGTTACTCGAAATAGGAGAGCATGATACAGACTGTTACGCTTGCTTTGGTCAGCAAGCTTCATTTCTTAAAAAGAAGACAAACAATCGGAAAATGTGGGTCCCAGGGTGCAAAACGTTGAGAACAAACATCACTTCTCCTCTGCGTGTATCGAATTGTACGGAAAATGACGCACGCATGAACAGCTGGACCCGATTCTGCATCGGGGATGAGGCAAGAAATGACGAAAGGAAATGTTGAAAACAACTAAATCTGCATTTGGAATCGTCTGAACAGGAGCAAAAGAGACAAAAGTGGCGCCAGTTGTGAGAAAGTCGAGCTGCATTTTCTGCACTTGTTCATCCATTCACCAAAATCCGTTTTCATGCGCCACTTCCCGTTTACGGTCACGAGAAACGGGGCCAATCCCAGCTGATGGGAGCGGTCGAGCGTTCGAGTCAGCAGATCATGGACAGACAGAGAACAATCTGCGCTGAACATCACAAATCTTTCAAAAGGAAAAATGCCAACACCACGTAAAAGGTTGACACGGGAAAAGCCAGCTTGATGAAAACAACAAAAAGCCATTTCCAGCATTTACGAGCAAATTAATGAATCTTGCAAGAATGTTGACACAAAGGAGGTCAAAGGTCATCAGTCACTTCTCAGGTAAAGTTGACTGGACTTCTCCCAACAGGCTTAACAGTACGGAAAAAAAGTGAAGACGATGCAAAAGGGGTGTGGTCAAGTGGGGAAAACAAATCGATGATTTCTCTTCTAAATCAAAGCAGGAAGTGGCTCGAACATAAATGGGAGCATAAACCAATGCAAAGACATGAAAATCTGGCACAAGGTTCCTACCTCAAGAGGGTCGAAAGAATCGCGAAGCTCGTCATCGAAGTCGCCGGGACTCTTCGCGGGCAGCGTGTCGTCGTCGTAAGAACGCACAAAGTTGAAGTCGCTGGTCCTGGAGCCCGTCGTCAAGTAGGCGTCGTAGTCGTAGGCGCCGCGTAAAGTTCCCGCGCCGTCGACATCGGCGTAATTCGGAGGGAGATACGCGCCGGGGACGGCGACCGCTCCGTCCAACAACAGTCTGGGCTTTCTCCTGCGACAAAAGCTCCCAGCCAGGACCGCCACCATGAAGGTCAGAAAGAAGGTGGACACGGACACCAGCGCCACCAGCAGATACGAGGTGACTTTGGAATTCTTCTCCCGCTCGTCGGAAGAAACGTCCTTCAGTTCCGGCACCTCGGCCAAGTTATCGGAAAGGAGTAAATACACGGAGCAGGTGGCGGAGAGAGGGGGCTGTCCGTTATCTTTCACCGCCACCATCAGGTTCTGTTTCATGCTGTCAGATTGGCCAATGTCCCGCCGGGTCCTGATCTCGCCACTGTGGAGACCGATGGTGAAAAGTCCCGGATCCGTGGCCTTGACGATATGGTAGGACAGCCGGGCGTTCTGTCCGGAGTCGGCGTCCACCGCTATCACTTTGGACACCACGGAGCCTCCGTGCGCAGCTTTGGGGACCAGCTCGGTCATGAAGGAGTCGCCCTCCGGGGCGGGGTACAGTATCTGAGGAGAGTTGTCATTCACGTCCCATATCCACACGCTGACGCTCACGTTGCTGCTCAGCGGAGGAGAACCCTTGTCTCTGGCCACCACGTGGACTCGAAAACTCCTCAGGTCTTCGTAATCCAACGAGCAAGCGGCGCGGACGGCCCCCGTGTCTCCGTCCACCGACACGTAGGAGGACGCCGGGGCGCCGTTCACCTGCGCGCCCGCCGACAGAGAATAAACCACCGTGCCGTTCTGTCTCCGGTCGGGGTCTCGAGCGCCGACCCGACACAAAGCCGAGCCGGCTTTGTTGTTTTCGCTCACGTAGGCGCTGTAGGACTCCCGCTCGAACGCGGGCGGGTTGTCGTTGACGTCGGCGACGGACAGGTGAAGACTTTTCCGGGAGGACAGAGGAGGAGAGCCCTCGTCGCTGGCGCCGATTGTAATGTTGTAATCGGACACCAGTTCGCGGTCCAGCTGGCCGCTAGTCACCAGAGAATAATAGTTCTTGATGGAAGGAACTAAGCGGAAGGGGACGTCTTGTTGGACGGAGCAGCGGACCTGCCCGTTCTGCTCAGAGTCTCTGTCCTGCACGTGAACGATGCCCACCTCGGTGCCAGGCGGCACGTTCTCCGCCACCGCATCGGTCAGCGACTTGATCGTGATAACTGGGGCGTTGTCATTCACGTCAATTATATTAATAATTACCTTTGTCTTGGAAGAGAGGCCATAACCGTCTTTAGCTTCAAGAAAAACTTCATGGCTTGTTGCATCTTCATAATCAATTTCGCCCGCCACAACAATTTCTCCAGTTTTCTGATTGAGTGAAAACATATTTCTCGCTTTGTCAGAAAGCCGAGTAAACCCGTATGTAACTTCTCCGTTGATTCCTTCATCTGCGTCCGATGCGCTCACGGTGATAATTGCGGTCTTCAGGCCTGCGTCTTCTTTCACAGAGGTTGTATAAACAGCCTGAGTGAAAACTGGGGCGTTGTCATTGGCATCGAGTACGACGACATGTATGACCACAGTACCAGATCTCTGAGGAGAACCACCATCCACGGCCGTCAGCAATAATTTCATTTCCCGCTGCTCTTCTCTGTCCAGCTCCTTTTCTAAAATCAGCTCACCGTATTTACTGCCATCGTTGGTTGTCTGAATGCGAAACACAAAATTGGAGTTTGGCTGCAAAATGTAGTTTTGAACGGAATTAGTTCCAATATCCAAGTCATGAGCTGCATTAATGCGGTATTTTGCTCCTTTGACAGCGGACTCGCGTATTTCCAGCTTGACGAAATCTCTGGAGAAAGTGGGAGAATTGTCATTCACATCCTGAATTTGCAAAGACCAACGGTGCAATTCCAAAGGATTCTCCAGCAGCAGGTCGAATGTCAGAACGCACGAAGGCTTTTCCCCGCAGTGCTCCTCGCGGTCAATTCTGTCCGCAACCGTTAAATCCCCTGTACGGACGTTGATTCCGCAATACTGCTTGTTGTTTCTTTCCATGTCAACGCGAGCTTTGCGAGCAGACAATGTCCCCACATCCAGTCCGAGATCCTGGGCCATATTTCCAATGACAGATCCGCGTTTCAGCTCCTCTTGAACAGAATAGCTGAGGTCTCCGTGCGCGCATCCGACCGGGACAAAGAAAAAGCCCAAGCTCCACGTTTGCACGAAATAAATGTACAAATGCGCCATTCTCTGACAGAAGCGCAAATGACTCAACTGGAATTGGAAGAGTCACGAGCTCATTTGCTCCCACTCGGGATTGTTCCTTTGTCTTCTGCTTTGAACGCGATGAACAACACCGGATCGAAATGTGCGGCGGGGAACGCACAAATAACATTGTGAATCCTCTGCTGGTCTATGGTGACACCAAGTGTCCAGTTGACATACTGCGGTTGGAATATGCCGGACTGGATTCATATCTTCTTTTTGTATACACAAGTGAGAAACAAATGACCTCGTGCACGCATCATTGATATTAATGACACTTCAGTGCCACTGCAAATAATTCCTGACGAAGAACGAGATACAACTGCACGTCGGGCTTTTAAAAGCGCGGATGACGCCTCACAGAGAGAAAGGCCTCCTAAAATGAACACCCGACTCTCTCGTTGAGTCACAATTGTCCAAATTGAATGATGACTCCCATGAGTTGGTTTCAAGAGTTTGGATGAGACGACGGAATAGGGTTAAACCTTGAACGTTGCCAAGCACATTGAATGACCAACGATATCGAACGGTGGAAAGATGAATTTCCGACAAGGGTCGGTCGTTTCTGAGCTCGGAACTCTTTGTTGCAAGCAATAGCATTTAACTTGCCGGAGTGGAAATGAAAATCAAGTCAGGTCACAGTTGCAATGAGCAATGTTTTCCAATTCCTCACAGAATGAAATGAAACCCTTTGTACTGAACTCGAAAAAAGGCGGTCTCAACAAAATTGTTTTCCATGGACAACAACAACAACGAGAACATTGTTTTTTTTGTTTTTTTTTTTAAGACGTGTGTCTCATTGTTACATAGGCATTTGGAGGAAAGTGTTTAATGATTACAATGACGGAAAATCAAGAAAAGCGGAACGACGTCAAACTATATTCCATGAGCCGCGGCAATATTCAGCACCAAGGTCAGAGGTGTCAACGAAACAACACTTCTCTGTAGCAAAGTCATTTTACAGAAAACGACACATTGGTCCAGGTTCTCCATCAGACGTCATGGAAGAAACCACTGAAGAAAATGTAGAAAACAATGAAATCTGCATTTGGAGTCGTCTGAACAGGAGCAAAAGAGATACAAATGAACCCGCTTGCGATATAGTTAAGCTGCATTTGCTGAAATTGTTCATCGGTTCACTCATCCATCAGTTTGTTTGTTTTCAACGAGCTCTCGTTTCAGCTCAAATGAATTGTTTTTCCAAAAGAATCTGTCTCAATTCAAAAGTAACCCAAAATACTTATGTGATACAGTAGCAATTCTAAGCCAAAAGCAGCCGACTTCCAACAGCTCCTCCTTTTCAGATGATGATTTTTCAAACTATTTCCTAAAACTCTCATGAGGAACGAGATTAAGGACACCGAGCCTCAAACCTTGCAAAAAGTGACGAATGATCTTCTGCTAGCTATGGATTGCAACGCACCTCATCAATACTATGACAGCTCGACCTCGGCGCTGCCTTTGATACCGTCGTTCCCAATACACTCATTGATCGCCTCGAAACGTGTATCAGTACTACGGGCCCAGCACGTTCTTGGTTTTGATTTTATTTCCCAGATAGGATGCACCTTGGAATTCATGGTAACGTGATGTCTGAGTGTAATAATGTCCTTTGTGGAGTCCCGCAGGGATCGGTCCTCAGCCCTCTCGTTCAGTATTTATATGCTGCCGCTTGCCAATATCATACGCAGATATAATATTAGCTTTCACCGTCATGCCGACGATACTCAGATGCACATCACATTCAAATTAACGAGCCCACGCGATTGCGCTAATCTGGAGTCGTGTCTCGCTGAGATCAAACAGTGGCTGTCCTGTAGTGTTTTGCTTCTTAACACTGAATCTGAGGCTGTCGCTGTTTCCTGTCGCTGCACCGACCAACTGCGACAAGATCTGAGGTGGACCCCTTCCCCCGGAGTCGTTGCCATGGAGAATTCTGATCGAACCGACAGGGGCCAGGTCCTAAAGAAAAACCAACAAAGACATCTACCCTGCTGCGTCTTTTCTCGTTCAATTGACTCTTGTGCCATCTTCATGAACATTGTACAGCATCATAGTGTGTGATAAATGTTGCCCACTCGACATCCACTGCAGCCTGGTCACCCTAATCTGCAGTGCCTTTCTCAAGGGTTCTTCTTCCCCAGACGGGGTTTTGAGTTTTTCCTTGCCCGGTTGCGGGGTTTATATTAAGGGATCCCCTCCTTGAGCCGTCACCGTGTCGTGGTGGAGGGGTTTGTGTGTCCCAGTGATCCTAGGAGCTAAATTGTCTGGGGCTTTATGCCCCTGGCAGGGTCACCCATGACAAACGGGTCCGAGGTGAGGGACCAGACAAAGCACGGCTCAAAGACCCCTAATGATGACGACAAACAATGGACTTCGTTTTCCCTTGCCCGGACACGGGTCACCAGGGCCCCCCCACTGGTGCCGGGCCTGACCGAAAGAACAAGATCCCGGATCCAAGTGGCCGAAATGAGTTTCCTCCGCAGGGTGTCCGGGCTCTCCCTTAGAGATAGGGTGAGAAGCTCGGTCATCCGGGAGGATCTCAGAGTAGAGCCGCTGCTCCTCCGCATTGAGAGGAGCCAGATGAGGTGGCTGGGGCATCTGATTGGGATGCCTCCCGGACGCCTCCCCGGTGAGGTGTTCCGGGCACGTCCCACCGGGAGGAGACCCCGGGGACGACCCAGGACCGGGACACGCTGGAGAGACTACGTCCTTCGGCTGGCCCGGGAACGCCTCGGGATCCCCCCGGAAGAGCTGGATGAAGCGGCTGGGGAGAGGGAAGTCTGGGCGTCCCTGCTAAAGCGACTGCCCCCGCGACCCGACCCGGATAAGCGGTAGAAAATGGATTGATGGATATTAAGGGATGTTGTCAGTCATTTCCAATTTTGGGCCTGGGAAGCCCTTTGAGTCTCTGTGTTTAAGGGCTACACAAACCAAGTTGACTTTTTCCTTTAACCACACTTCTTGTTTAGGGTTAGGCAAAGATTGAAACTAATCCCAGCTGACTAAGTGATTTCATGTTCAATTTAGCAGACTGCTGACAGAAATAGAAACATTAACATTGACCCTCAGCACAACAATTAACCACAGCAACAAAATAGATTTACAGAATAAAGTAAGCTCCATGACAACAACAAGCATTTGCCATCATGTATGAGCAAAGGAAGGAAGTTGGAAAATTGTAAAAATGTTGATAGTACAGAGGTCAAACATCATCAAAGTCTTCCTCAATTAACAAAGTTGACTGGATTCTCCCAAGAGGCTCATCAGTCCAACAATTTCAAAGTGCAGACATACAAAAGATGTGTGGTAAAGTCGGAAGAACAAAGTCATGATTTGTCTTCTACAGCAAAGCAGGAAGTGGCTCCAACATAAATGGGAGCATAAACCAATGCAAAGACATGAAAATCTGCCATAAGGTTCCTACCTCAAGAGGGTCGAAAGAATCGCGAAGCTCGTCATCGAAGTCGCCGGGACTCTTCGCGGGCAGCGTGTCGTCGTCGTAAGAACGCACAAAGTTGAAGTCGCTGGTCCTGGAGCCCGTCGTCAAGTAGGCGTCGTAGTCGTAGGCGCCGCGTAAAGTTCCCGCGCCGTCGACATCGGCGTAATTCGGAGGGAGATACGCGCCGGGGACGGCGACCGCTCCGTCCAACAACAGTCTGGGCTTTCTCCTGCGACAAAAGCTCCCAGCCAGGACCGCCACCATGAAGGTCAGAAAGAAGGTGGACACGGACACCAGCGCCACCAGCAGATACGAGGTGACTTTGGAATTCTTCTCCCGCTCGTCGGAAGAAACGTCCTTCAGTTCCGGCACCTCGGCCAAGTTATCGGAAAGGAGTAAATACACGGAGCAGGTGGCGGAGAGAGGGGGCTGTCCGTTATCTTTCACCGCCACCATCAGGTTCTGTTTCATGCTGTCAGATTGGCCAATGTCCCGCCGGGTCCTGATCTCGCCACTGTGGAGACCGATGGTGAAAAGTCCCGGATCCGTGGCCTTGACGATGTGGTAGGACAGCCGGGCGTTCTGTCCGGAGTCGGCGTCCACCGCTATCACTTTGGACACCACGGAGCCTCCGTGCGCAGCTTTGGGGACCAGCTCGGTCATGAAGGAGTCGCCCTCCGGGGCGGGGTACAGTATCTGAGGAGAGTTGTCATTCACGTCCCATATCCACACGCTGACGCTCACGTTGCTGCTCAGCGGAGGAGAACCCTTGTCTCTGGCCACCACGTGGACTCGAAAACTCCTCAGGTCTTCGTAATCCAGGGAGCAAGCGGCGCGGACGGCCCCCGTGTCTCCGTCCACCGACACGTAGGAGGACGCCGGGGCGCCGTTCACCTGCGCGCCCGCCGACAGAGAATAAACCACCGTGCCGTTCTGTCTCCGGTCGGGGTCTCGAGCGCCGACCCGACACAAAGCCGAGCCGGCTTTGTTGTTTTCGCTCACGTAGGCGCTGTAGGACTCCCGCTCGAACGCGGGCGGGTTGTCGTTGACGTCGGCGACGGACAGGTGAAGACTTTTCCGGGAGGACAGAGGAGGAGAGCCCTCGTCGCTGGCGCCGATTGTAATGTTGTAATCGGACACCAGTTCGCGGTCCAGCTGGCCGCTAGTCACCAGAGAATAATAGTTCTTGATGGAAGGAACTAAGCGGAAGGGGACGTCTTGTTGGACGGAGCAGCGGACCTGCCCGTTCTGCTCAGAGTCTCTGTCCTGCACGTGAACGATGCCCACCTCGGTGCCAGGCGGCACGTTCTCCGCCACCGCATCGGTCAGCGACTTGATCGTGATAACTGGGGCGTTGTCATTCACGTCAGTAATATCTATGATAACTTTAGCGTAGGAGGTCAGTCCCAAGCCGTCTTTAGCTTGTACACTAATTTCAAATGAAGCACTTTCTTCAAAATCAATTAGACCAGCGACTTTAATTTCCCCCGTCGCGGGATCAATAGAAAATAAATGACCTTCGTCAGACACGTGGCCGAAGTCATACGTCACATCTCCATTGACGCCTTGGTCAGCATCAGTCGCCCTAACATGCATCACGGTTGTACCTGGAGGAGAGTTTTCAGGCAGGCGGGCTTTATAAAGGGCCTTGGCGAACACTGGCGCGTTATCATTCGCGTCCAGCACGGTGACGTGGATGACGACGGTTCCTGACCTCTGAGGGGAGCCGCCATCGAAAGCGCTCAGGAGCAAATTCGTCTGACTTTGCTTCTCTCGGTCGAGCTTATGTTCGAGAACGAGTTCAACTTTGTTGTCGTCAACGGAAAGAATAAAGTTGTCATTTCTTTGTAGGTTGTAATTTTGAACAGCGTTTTGTCCTATGTCTGCGTCATGAGCCTTTTCAATGGAAAAACGACTGCCCTTGTCTGCCGACTCCCCTATTTCCATTTCAATCAAATTATTTTTGAATTTTGGAGCGTTGTCATTTACATCTTGAATATGAAGACTCACGCGGTGAAGCTCCAGAGGATTTTCAAACACCAGGTCCATTTTAATAAGGCAGGATGCTTTCTTCCCACAAAGGCTTTCTCTGTCAATTCTCTCCGCTGTGATCAAATCTCCGGAGCTCAGATTCATCTCACAATACTGCTTACGTGTCCCTTCAACGTCAATCCGGGCATTTCGTGCAGACAATGTCCTCGGGTCGACGCCCAGATCTTTGGCGACATTTCCGACAACGGACGAGCCTTTCATCTCCTCTGGAAGGGAATAGCTCAGATCTCCGTCGACGAGGCGCGTCTGAACAACCGCGGCAAAAAGAAACAGCAAACGCCGCATCGAGAAATCCTCGACTGCCATGTTGACAGAAATCATCCAAAACGTGTTCGATCGCCTGTCCAAAAACGGAAATAAGAGGCTTCTCGCACCAATTCCACAGCGGTCGACACAAAAATAGTCTTCAGATTGAAATCATCCGCAGAAAGACAAAGCAACCAGAATCCGTGCGTTAGAACAGCCGGACTGGGTGTGGGTTTGCCTTCTACAAGCCAACAGCGACGCCAAGAGTCCATTGTGAGTAACAGCACTCAATGCAAGAACATGAAAATGACTCTACAAATATTAACAATTGAACCCATGCCTCTGTGTCCTGTGCGATCGCCAAAAGACAAATGTCAAATGGCAGCAAAAGTCGCACTTTTGCAGAACCTCTTCTTTCACACCAACATTTGAGTCTTCTGGTTTTGAAATATGACACCAACCACGCATGTACACTCATTTGATTTTCCACGGCTTCATCGACGATATTGCACCTGATGTGTTCTGCGACGCGCTATTGAACTCTCAAAATACGAAGGCTAAATGTTTCACGTGAAATGTGCGACAATCTCAAACTAAAACTCCTGTGAGGGCCATGCGTATTCAACCTATTCCGGTTTTGTAGCATGAAGGAAAACTAAATTCAACCGGAGTTGGGGTTGTCGGGAGTCTTTGAGCACCACGGACAGGTACCCAAACCTTTCAGTCGCGCCGAGTTCGTTTGCAGCACGAGGCAGGAGTTCGCAACTGCGGGCCTCGTTCGGCCCGCAGGGACCGACACTTGGCGCCGATCGTGATCGGAAAGTCACAACCAAGTCGAACCAAGAACATTCAAAAAATATTTATATCCATACACTTCAAAAACAGGTCTTTCTCAGAGTTTTACACACGATTACACGTGCAAAGTGCATTTGAGAGGACTTGACCATCAGTCAGGGAAAAAGTAAAACCGGAATCAATATTGCAAAATTGGAAAATGATATTGCATTCAGAACACACTGACAAGGAATACAGCAACAGTAAATGTCACCCAAAAAAAATACCAAGACTGAACAAAATGAACAATGCGCCAACATTAGACAATTCACTTTTACTTGCATGCATTCAGAGCACAAAATTAGGAGGAATAAAAACATAAAGTACAAGTATAAACGTGCATGTGTAAAGCATACAAACATGACTTACATCAAGAAACGCCCAAACTCGGATGCATCACAATGGGGTTGATGTTCTTTTTCATTTCGAATGTCCCCAAAAATATTCCCATACAGTGGAACCTCGATAGACCCGACGAATACGGGCGGGCGGTCGTCCGATATCGCCGTTTACCACGCCGGTGTGCTCCGTCATGGTGACGTTGTGGATGTGCAGTACTCATCGTAGGCGAGTCGCTTTCAGGAGCTGAGAGGAATTAGTGCTTCCTAGTTCCAAATCCGTTGCCAAAGACGAACGGCTTGACAAAAAAAAAAAAAAACTGTTACTGTACCAAAAATAGCTTGTTCCAGACTCCGAAGACATGTTCTGTACTCCGCAGCGTTAACATCGTATGCATGCCGGTCTCTTTCTGCTCTATTCACAATAAACAACACCATTCCATCATGGCTGCCATGTCAATGCCCCACATTCAATATGGCTGCCACTGAGGCATGGGAGGCAACCTATTGAGGACTTGGGGGGAGTCATATTGTACATCTGTGACCCGGAAAGAGCTCAGTCCCATTCTCTGCCTGCGTTGCGCCACAGCGCCAGTCAACAACGGTGGCCAATTCTGGAACTAACAGACTTTGTCAACAGCAGTTGAAGTGACAAATGGAATCTATTTGTGGACACATTGTTCGGTCCCGACGGTCCGTTTTGTCCGATGTCCGTTATATCGGGGTCCGTTTTATCGAGGTTCCACTTTATATCATGTTTACAATTCGCGATATTGCCTCCTTCGAGCGGAACAAGCTGCATGTTTCTGGCATTTTCCTTTCCAAATAAAACGATGCTACACTAACAAACATGTTGGGCAAGTTAATCATATTTTCTTCACACTTAAAAAAATAGATTATAGATTGTTTTTTTTGTTTGTTTGTTTTTTTTTACTGTCAAACAAGTCGGTGGTAATGACTGACGTCATTTAAGAAGTTAATTGCAGTCGTGCAACCTGCACTGGAGAAAGCTCATCTATCATGAAACTACAGTTATATCCAGAGGTGGCGGAACCGGGGAGACCTGGGGAGCACGTGCCCCCACTTTTTATTTCACCCAAAGTGCCCCTTTTGTTTTTGTTTTTTTACCCCAAGTCGCCCGTCGACGATTGTTTTCCGAGGAGCAAAAGTGCCCTCAGAGCAGGAAGACGTGCCCCAAAAGAACTGCCCCCCCCCCCCCCCAGCTTTCAAAGCCGTTCCGCCGCCCCTGTTACTTTCTCATCTGAAAGTTGAATATTTGTAACTAATATCTGCTAGACGTACTTTACAGATCACACTCATAAATAGTCGAACACCAAATGGGCAGGAAAAGTATCAAGAAAGAAAAGCTCAATGGATTTCAATCATTTAATAAATGGAATTACTTTTGAATTAAAAAAAGACTCCTACCTTTGTGTCAAGATCTCCAAACATCTCATCGAAGTCGCCGGGACCCTTCGCGAGCGCGCGGTCCGCGGGCAGCGTGTCGTCGTCGTAAGAACGCACAAAGTTGAAGTCGCTGGTCCTGGAGCCCGTCGTCAAGTAGGCGTCGTAGTCGTAGGCGCCGCGTAAGGTTCCCGCGCCGTCGACATCGGCGTAATTCGGAGGGAGATACGCGCCGGGGACGGCGACCGCTCCGTCCAACAACAGTCTGGGCTTTCTCCTGCGACAAAAGCTCCCAGCCAGGACCGCCACCATGAAGGTCAGAAAGAAGGTGGACACGGACACCAGCGCCACCAGCAGATACGAGGTGACTTTGGAATTCTTCTCCCGCTCGTCGGAAGAAACGTCCTTCAGTTCCGGCACCTCGGCCAAGTTATCGGAAAGGAGTAAATACACGGAGCAGGTGGCGGAGAGAGGGGGCTGTCCGTTATCTTTCACCGCCACCATCAGGTTCTGTTTCATGCTGTCAGATTGGCCAATGTCCCGCCGGGTCCTGATCTCTCCACTCTGGAGACCGATGGTGAAAAGTCCCGGATCCGTGGCCTTGACGATGTGATAGGACAGCCGGGCGTTCTGTCCGGAGTCGGCGTCCACCGCTATCACTTTGGACACCACGGAGCCTCCGTGCGCAGCTTTGGGGACCAGCTCGGTCATGAAGGAGTCGCCCTCCGGGGCGGGGTACAGTATCTGAGGAGAGTTGTCATTCACGTCCCATATCCACACGCTGACGCTCACGTTGCTGCTCAGCGGAGGAGAACCCTTGTCTCTGGCCACCACGTGGACTCGAAAACTCCTCAGGTCTTCGTAATCCAACGAGCAAGCGGCGCGGACGGCCCCCGTGTCTCCGTCCACCGACACGTAGGAGGACGCCGGGGCGCCGTTCACCTGCGCGCCCGCCGACAGAGAATAAACCACCGTGCCGTTCTGTCTCCGGTCGGGGTCTCGAGCGCCGACCCGACACAAAGCCGAGCCGGCTTTGTTGTTTTCGCTCACGTAGGCGCTGTAGGACTCCCGCTCGAACGCGGGCGGGTTGTCGTTGACGTCGGCGACGGACAGGTGAAGACTTTTCCGGGAGGACAGAGGAGGAGAGCCCTCGTCGCTGGCGCCGATTGTAATGTTGTAATCGGACACCAGTTCGCGGTCCAGCTGGCCGCTAGTCACCAGAGAATAATAGTTCTTGATGGAAGGAACTAAGCGGAAGGGGACGTCTTGTTGGACGGAGCAGCGGACCTGCCCGTTCTGCTCAGAGTCTCTGTCCTGCACGTGAACGATGCCCACCTCGGTGCCAGGCGGCACGTTCTCCGCCACCGCATCGGTCAGCGACTTGATCGTGATAACTGGGGCGTTGTCATTCACGTCTGTAATATCTATGATAACTTTAGCGTAGGAGGTCAGTCCCAAACTGTCTTTGGCTTCTACTCTCATCTCATATGACGTTTTCTCTTCAAAATCAGTCACACCTGTTACTTTAATTTCCCCCGTCGCAGGATCAATAAAGAATACATTCACATTAATGCCAGACACGTGGCCGAAGTCATACGTCACATCTCCATTGACGCCTTGGTCAGCATCAGTCGCCCTAACATGCATCACGGTTGTACCTGGAGGAGAGTTTTCAGGCAGGCGGGCTTTATAAAGGGCCTTGGCGAACACTGGCGCGTTATCATTCGCGTCCAGCACGGTGACGTGGATGACGACGGTTCCTGACCTCTGAGGGGAGCCGCCATCGAAAGCGCTCAGGAGCAAATTCGTCTGACTTTGCTTCTCTCGGTCGAGCTTATGTTCGAGAACGAGTTCAACCTTATCGTTGTCAACAGCGAGAATAAAGTGAGCATTCTTTTGTAAATGATATCTGTTCACGGCATTTTGTCCGATATCTGCATCATGGGCCTCCTCAATTGCAAATCGGCTTCCCCTTTCAGCCGACTCCCCTATTTCCATTTCGATTGAATTCTTTTTGAAATGCGGCGAGTTGTCGTTCACGTCCTGAATATGGAGACTCACGCGATGCAGCTCGAGAGGATTTTCCAGAAGCAGATCGACTTTGAGCACACACGACGGCTTCTTGTCACAAAGGCTTTCTCTGTCAATTCTCTCCGCTGCGATCAAATCTCCGGTGCGCAAATTCACCTGACAAAAACGTCTCCGAGGGTCCTCGAAATCAATCCGAGCTTTTCGCGAGGACAACGTGGCCAGGTCCACTCCGAGATCTTTGGCTACGTTTGCGATCGCAGACGAGCGCTCCATCTCCTCCGGAAGCGAATAGCTGAGATCTCCACGAACGAGGGGCAGCGTCGCCATCAAAGCGCAAATGCACACAATCGGGCCCGCCGCTGAAATTCCTTTGTCTGCCATTGTTGCGAGAGGGCACACGCGTGCAGCTCTTCCAAATATTCGAGGGCAATGCTACATTTCAACCCAGCGGCGAGAAAATGACAAAGATTCCTGGAGCGGCTTGAATTCGCTAAGGCGTGGGCGGAGATGTGTGCGATTTGCGTGAGCTCACAGCGGCACCCCCTGTCCTTGCACGCTCGAGACATCTGCTTTTAGTTGCGCGCACGATAAATGCAAAAAAAAAAAAAAAAAAAAAAAAAAAACATATTTTCACACTTTTTTAATTGCCGTTAATAATTCGGCCAACGGAATGTACACATGGAATCAACCCTGTTATGGTCGATTCAATTCCCCCCGAAAATGAAAATGACCTGGATGAAACAGGGAAAAACAAACAACAACAAAAAAAAACAATGTGGAGACATACAAATGCTACGCAGAAAGTATTGATGCGTCATCATTCATTTTTATTAAACATATGGCAGCACATACGGCAGCATACGGTTGCAATCGAAATCACATTTTTAAATATCATTTGAGCCAAGCTAAATAATAATAATAAACAAGGGGATGAAACAAATGCAAATATTAGAGCTAAGATAATAATAATAATAATAAGTTTCATCCCCTTGTAAATAATATATACAGTCAATTGCCAGCACAAAACCTTTTATGCTGCCACACATACGACCCAAGAATGAATAATAATAATAATAATAATTGGTGTTTTGTACGTTGTGAGACTATATTGCGAGATGCATCCCTCAGCAAGCTCCAAATGTTTTAGCAGCTGTGTCTGCAAAGGGGGGGGGGGGGGGGGGAAATAAATATCTAGCGGTCACGAACATTCGGTACCATGGACAGGGACAACAACAGGCAACAACAATTGCGCAACATTATCATACTGGCAGGGCCTGTTCGATACCAACATTTGTCTGTGTAGCTCAACCTGCGAAACCTGTGAAATAAAAAAGAAAAAAACAAACAAACAAACAAAAACCGATGAAGTGACGACCAAAACCTTTTCACCTGCCCACATTTGTTCATAAGGTCAAAATAGTCCGAATTTGCTAAACCTCAAGATGCTATGGACAATGCATAGAGTTTGGACGAAGTTCGCACACATTTCAAAGTATTGTTTTTGTAACGCCTTCACTGAAGACAAATATGATTGTTTAATTTGGGTTTCGATTGAAGACTCGTGTCGAGCCGCACTTGTGCGCACGCCCAAAGTGCTTGTCGCAGCGGGCGTGCGAGGCTGCAAGCCGGGCACCGCCGGGCACCTCCGGGTACCGCCGGGCACCGACGACGTTTCAAATGCTCACCTGCTTCTTGTGCCTCCGATTGTCTTGTGTTTGTCCACGCCAGCGGCCAAGCCGGGGTATTTCCCGTTCCCGCCATTAACAGGCTGATTGGCGCGCTACAGAAGGTCAGGTGACCGCGGACTAAACCATTATTGCTGATTAGAAAAGTATTTCATTGTTTATGATGGTTTTGTTTCGAATGAGGTAACAGTTGTATGGAAATATATTTTATGTGGCGGATGATGGTTGATTTATG
This sequence comes from Phyllopteryx taeniolatus, assembly GCF_024500385.1. Classification (NCBI taxonomy): domain Eukaryota; kingdom Metazoa; phylum Chordata; class Actinopteri; order Syngnathiformes; family Syngnathidae; genus Phyllopteryx; species Phyllopteryx taeniolatus. The sequence goes on along the minus strand of NC_084511.1, from coordinate 29,605,027 downwards.
AGTGTTTCTTTATTTTTTGCTCATTTATTTCTTAAAACTAAATTGTGATTTGGTATCTTCCGGGGAGGGGCTAAGGGGTATTTAAGGACCGCTACGGCAGTCGTTCGTGCTGGCGGGGCTTAGCAACGTCGCGTATCCCCTCGCTGCTCCACGTAAGTTTTACTAAACCTCTAATCTAAAAAACATTTTTGGTTTTTTAACTTCGTTTAAACTTTGTCTTGCACTGCAAAAATGTTGGCCACCCTTCTGCTGTTGTTTAGGGGACCTGGTGTAAACAAAACCAATCACCGCAGAAGTTTTCCAACGGAGCCATAATCTTTTCTTTCCTTTTTTTTTTTTTTTTTTTTTAAATTCCAAAACCGAACCCGTGACATATGATTATTATTGATTATGTTGAAATGCCTTTGAAACGAGCGTCTTCCTATACTATTGCACTCTCACCAATGGCGCAGCGTCAGGTGCGCCTTCTAAGGATCTAGAATATCTGCTTAAACTATGATTGATGGAACCCCAGCGCGCTGAAAGTTGTCATTTCTCCGTTTCCAGTCCTGTTGAGGAAATGCGCCGTGATGTTTTTCCCAGAAGATGGCGCCTTCTGCTCGCGACAGTTGTTGTTTCGCTGCCCCAGCAGGCTCGTCATCCACTTTTGACCTCGGCACTGGCATGCACTCGGAGAGGCGCAGTAGCAGATTTGGGCCACCAATTTCCAGTAAAGTGGTCTTCAATTATTACACAATGGTGAGCATGTGCCTTTTTTTTTTTTTTTTTTTTTTTTTGATTTGTCTCTGCCGATCGAACATATAAGATCTTTTCAACGTTGCTCCAGGATCTCCCCCCCACCGCCCAACAGTCGTAGCTATAAAAAAAAAAACATTGATGGACAGCGTGAAAAAAGAGAACGTGATGAAGCATTTCCCCTGGCGCTACATGAACTTTTGAACTTCTCTCCTAAATACCATCCCTCTCTGAAACGAGACGAAAGCCACGCAGACTGCATGAGACCGGTCGAGAGCAGCATTAACGACATTTGGTTCCTCAAATTTAACTGTGGAACACAGACAGGAACACAAATGAGCAGATGACTTATTACTAGTGAATGTATTTATTATTTAGTCAAAAGGCGACACAATTGTAGTGACTTACAACGCCGCACCATCTGCCCTGTTTGGAGTTTTTGTTTGACATCATTCTGTTGGTACGCCGCAGTCGAAGCGGCTCGCGTCGATGAGCCCAAACTTTGTGCATTCGGCCTTAATAAAGCGAGCCAATAATTTGTCGTTGAAAAAATGCCGAGGCCGAGACTGCCCTAAACATAAATAGGATCTCGTACAGATGGAGAAGGTCAAATTGAAAGTTCAAGAGGAGCCAAGTCAAACTGAGTGCTGTGGGAACTCTGAATGTTCTTTAGTTTTGAATTTGGACCTGCTGGCCAGTTAACACTTTTGTTCTCATGTCTTTTACAACATTGTTTAAAAGTATATACCACATTTAAAATCAGTACTATTGTGTTACAAACCGGAATTCATCTGAACAATTAATCCAGACAAATGTTATGAATGTTCTTGAATTGTGAATAATCTTAAGAGCAGCTACGACCGCTTATTCAAAACCGAAATAATGTTCTGCCTTCATTAGTGTCCTTGTGAGAAGAGGCCTGAATGTGATTAATTTAGGCCAGCAATGCTAATCTATGCCTTTTACTTTATAGCAGATATACCTTCTGGGAGCAAGTAAATCTACTTAGCCACTCTGTCTAATGAGGTTCTTGTGTCTGGAAGCTTCCATTCTCAAGGGAGCGTTGGGAACATATGCGAAAGTGCATCAGACTAATAAGTCGAAATGCAGCTGCAGGTCGATCTGCTTGCCACCTGTCACCTCCGCGGGGAACGTGCCTGTCGACTTGAAGTGATTCCATGCTTTCATTGGACAAATGTGATATTGTTCTTACCCAATAAAGAAATTAGTCCGGCTGAGGAAGGTGTGGTGTAAACGTGTGCCTGGTGTTTGTCTGAAATCAGAAATTCCTCGAGTCCAGTATCCTTTCACATCAGACGTGGTGGTCTTTTCATTTTTTCATCAGGAGCTTGCCCAGACATTGTAAGGAGGGAATTCATTTCACTGCCAGCCCCCCCCCCCCCCCCCCCCCAGTTAACATTGACTTCAAACTCCGTCAATGGCAGTGAAGGAGTTAAACCATGTGGAGGCACCACTGAGCCCCGTTATAAGCTGGAAAATATTCTGAAAAATTGCATCAGCATGGTTATTTTCCACATGCATTTTGATCCTAAAGCCAGTCAGTTGTATCAATTGAATTTCCATTGATTTTGGTCTCCAATCACACTGTGAAACCAATCGATTTCAACTGCTGTAGTTCATTCACTGAGATGTGGCAAGTGGGGTTGAAGTGTGTACAGTGCTGTATGTACTCTTTTTTTCCCCTGCTGCATGCTGAAATAATAGGTCAATGGATGTCTCATTCTCTCAAAGACACGATTTCAATTTTATTTTTAAGAAAGAAAACTTTATTTGTGAATTATAAACAAAACACATTACCACTGTTTCCATTTAGGTCAAATGAAAGGCAAAATGGGAATGGAAGTAAATGAAAGTCACTATTTCACGGTCACATTTGATGAGCAGGTGTACGGAAAAAAAAAAATCCTAACAAATCTGGGCTGGTCCTCATCCGGACCGCACATTGCCACCAAAGTTCACCACCAAACACTGGGAAAGAATGACAGCATGAAAGCTCACTAAATACAAGCACTACATATACTTTTCCCCCCCAGTTTTTTTGGGTGATTTTTTTTTTTTTTTTTTTTTTTCTTTGCAAGAATGAAAGGGAAGTGATTGCTCATCATATGATCATACATATTTCAGTTACAATATTACAAGTGTTAGTTAGATCATCATGTCAAAGCTGGACAGCGTGAAATTCTTCTTCTTTTTTTTTTTTTTTGACTTGTTTTCAAAAGCCTAAATACAAATTTGGGAAAAATGCATTAAAAACGTATATATCACACTATAGCATTACAAATATCGAAAGGTTTAGTGGATGCCATAGCACATCTGCAGAGCGTGACGTTTTTAATACATACGTAGATGTTCGGCATAGACAAGAGAAGTACATACAAGTATTTCCTGTGTGAGTAATGAAGAGAAAAAAAAAATGATAATACAAAAAAAAAAAAAAAAAATCATCGCTATCTATGTATATATATATATTTCTCTATATAGTATGTTTCCTTAGAGCAGTACATGCAGCAGCCACTTAATGGAGTGACATCATACCGAGCCGCAAAACTTTGGGGGAGGTGGGAACGAGTTCCAGGCAGGAGAGTGAGAGCCACAGAAGCACGGACGCAAGTTTCAGCCTCGTCGTCATCGCCTCGGGACAGACGACTGGTGAAATTTTGCCGTTAACGGGGAAGCCCCAGATTTGTAAATGTTTTTTTTAAGCAGGTTCAATTACTCGTGTAGAGACAATCAATCAAACGCTACATCTACAGCGTACATAAAAGATAGTATGCGACTCGATGATGATAAGCAATCGACTTGAGGGTGGGGTGGGGGGGGGGGACGACAGGGGGGCGCCCGCCACCTCGCTTCCTGCCCGGTCTTCCGCCACTGTGACTCATCTCAATCCCACCTGATTCGTCTCCCGAGAGCGGCGACAAACAGGAAGTGAGTGAACGGCAACGTATAGTATTCACGTTAAAAGCACTGAACCATTTTGCACTTTTTGAGACAAGTTGAAGGTGTATGGACCCCCCCCACCGCCCCACCGCCCCCGCCCCCGCCGCCCTCCACCACCCCGAATGGGCCACATCCACATTACTCCATGCTGTTGTCAGCACACCACAATGTTCAGAGCAGGCCGTTTTCCCAGGACGGGTCCTGAGCAGGGGGTACGTGTCTGGAGGGATACATGCAGGAACAGGAGAGTGGGTGGGAGGGGTCTCGACATAAAATGGCCAAAACACGTACTGTGAATCTCTTCAGAGAATTAAGGAAAGTAGGTTTACTTCATCTTGACATGAAGAGGCAGTCAGTGGGGTTGTGGTTGGGGGATATTTTGTGGTAGCATAGGAGGAGCACAAGCAGGTGAGAAGTTGAAACGGGATTGGGTTTAAGGGCTGGTTGCTACCAAACATTCAAAGCAGAAAGCCTTCAGCTTTTGCTGCAGCGTGGGGACATAAGAAGGGCTGTTACCAAAATCTCAAGATTCTGCTCGTCTCCTTCAGAGTCCACTGACCGATAGCCGGAGTCGTCCGTTCGAGAGGAGAGCGCGAGCTATCTTCCCCATCCCTCCTCCGACTTGCTTGTGCTCTCTGCATCGGGCTTCCGGCGGGAGCGTTCGCTCTCTTGGTCCTTTCGAAGCAGTCGGCAAATACAGCGTGATCGCAAGAGGGATGCGCCGTCCATCCTGAGAGTTGATAACCCATAGGTGGCAAAAAGCGGACAGTGCCTCGTTTTCAGCACGGGATTTTCTCTCGTTGCCTTTTGAATTTTGACTTTTTTTTTTTTTTTTTTGAAGCTTTTTCTCAAGTGCTGTCAGCGTCCACATGGCAAAAAAGTGTGTTAGCATGTTTGACTGTGCGAGCGTGCATGCGTGTGGATTCTTTTGCGATCACAGGAAACACTGTTGGTAGTAAGAACTGCAGCAGTTTTGTTGGAAATGTTAGCCTTCGTTTCAGTGACTCTCCCCCTGTGCTATTTACAAGTCGTGTGTGTATATTGTATTCATGTGTGTGTGTGTGTGTGTGTGTGTGTTGTGTATCCAGCTCCAGATTGCACACACCTGACTTTTCCTTTTTCTTGGCTGGCACAGAGCTTTTACAAAGTATTTGTCTTCTCTCGCAGAGAATGATTTCTCATGGTTTGGGGTTTAGGGGGTAATACAGAGGTGCCAACGTGCCCGGCGGGTTGAAGGAGGCTAAACAATCGGGATGGGGTTAAAGAGTGCTCCTGTGTTATTTTCTAGCAACGTTTTCGTTGACTCGGGGTGTATAGGCACATGGGGGCGTGGATGAAAATCAATCTTTTTATTGTTTCTGAAGGCAAGATCAATAATTGACCTCAGTGAGGACTGAAGGTAAAGGCCAGCTTAAAAGCAAACCCAGTGGACTTTGGTTGGTACCTCTGTTTTAGCAACACCCTTTTTCTTTCCTTTGCCAATTTTCACTTCTTGCTTCTTTACTCATCATCATCTTTGCCCTTTTTGTCCTTCTTGTCCTTCTTCTTCTTTTTCTTCTTCTTGGCCTCCTCCTTCTTTCCGAAGGTGATAAAGTCGCTCTTGTCGTCCTCTCCTCCTTGGTTCTGTCTGATGGATATGATGGCGGGGGAGCCGGGGATGATGAACGCCTCCGGCGGAACCTCGCCGGCCTTCAGGTGCTGCGGGGGGGCGCCGGGACCCCCGGGGCCGTAGCGAAAGTGCCAACTGTTGCTGTCAACTCCGGCACCCATCGGGGGGGACACCTCTCCCCCTTCGGCATCTGAAATGACAAGCGAGAATCTGTTATTGTTTGCTATTTATTCGTCTCGTACGGGAAAATCTCGGCGCAATTGTCACATCCGGTGTCGCTCAACGAGTAACTTTGACTATTATTTTATTCGTTGGAATTAGAAAACACAATTCGTCATAGTACACCTTTTATTTTAATACATACATTAAAACTATTATCAATGATAAAATTATAACAATGCTGTAAAAAAAAAAAAGAGAGAACCATTTCAAAACTATCGAAGCAGAAGGAAGCATGTATCTGAAAAAGTCACCTGACCAATCATGTATTTGTATAAATCATATAATAACATAATACTGGTTAAAGTCAAGAGTTAATACAAGGCCCACCTGTAAAAGGCTATTTTTTTTTTTGTGTGTGTGGTCCCGTCAAAAAATATCATGTCATGACTCTTAAAAAAAAAGTAATACTCCCAAATCCGAACCAATCGGAAGCCGACCAGCGTCCCCGGACGGATTATATTCCGTGCTGTGGCATCAGACTGGCCTCGTTGAAAACTAATCGCTTTTCCTTTCCCAGCCTTCAGCTGCTCCGACCTTTCACGCAGTCGACCGCGTAAACGCAGTCACGTCGCTCCCCGTTCTCCATCACGGTCTTCATCTATCGCATCAGTGCCGATCGTCAGTGTTAACACCTCAATGGCGATTATTCCTCTCGGTCTCTCCATATAAAAAGTCACCGCAACGACGCTACAGTCTGTGAATGCCCTCCTCATTCTTTGCGTGAACATAGCCGAACTCTGCGGAAGAACATCTCTGCCGTGTCCAGTGCCCGCCAAGATTTTCACAGCCACTTAAACCAGACAAGCGCTATTCGGTCAAGTCTTGTGAATCATTTCTCTTTGCCGGACTGTTGGACAGAAGCGCAGCGTTACATAAAGTGAGGAGGAAGAAGGAGAATGATGATGAAGATGAGGCAGGATTTTGTGACGCAGATACGAAACACGATGGGAGGCAAAAAAAAAAAAAAAAAGGAAAGGACTAAAGGACTAGGTCCATTTTCATCAATGTTTTTTTTTAATTTGGCATAACTGCGGTGGTCTCTTCGACTGTTGTGTGACAGAATGCAAATCCGTGACCACGCCCGTTTTCAAGATGGCACCTCAGCAAATGAAAAACACAATGAGGCCGTCTATTTAGAAATCTCCATATCGACTTTGCGTAAAGTCTCTCATTTGGCATATCACATATAATGTCCACCTGTCAAAATGCAGAGGAAGCTCAAAACAACCCTGTTTCAATTTGGAACTCCACAAATCCTTTCTGGAAAAATATGCCTCCAAAGTCGCACGACACTTCGGAGTTCAAAACATCGGCGCGCATGACATTCTATAAATCAGAGTTGGGCTTTTTCTTGTGGTTCTGTCATTTTGTTGCAAAAGGAAGAGTAGTTACAGCAAGAATGAATTTGGCAAATAATCTTGACAGACCCAAAAGAAAAGTGCACAGAAGTCTGCAACGCGCGGACTCGAGGTTTCCATTCTTGGGTGTCCCGGCTCTCTGCGCTTGATGAATAATCTTGCCGAACAAAATGATTTTGATCCGTTATTGTCGTAGGTTTAAATGAGCGAGTGTATCAATGAGGATAAAGACCGCGGCAAACATGCATCCGGTTGTGCAGTCTTTTTCCTCCCTAGTGAATGTAGGTCACTCTGGTGCTCCCTTCCTCCCGTTCCACTTCATACCTGCAGTTCTCCCCCTCTGCAACACACCCATTTGTCCTCCCCCTTACGCTCTCTAAGTGCATTTCACCTCCCTTTGTCCTTCCAGCATCCTTCGGCCAGCACCATATGTTCACACCTCCCTCGATTGGACGGCCCCCACCCCTCCTCCCGTCGATAATTGGGCCTCGTGAATGGTTGCCGTGGAAACAACATCCTCCGGTAAAGCAGTAGGAGTCGTGGTGACAGCGGCTGATTCAGAATAGAGCGAGAGAGAGAGAGAGAGAGAGAGAGAGAGAGAGAGAGAGAGAGAGAGAGATCCAGCCAGCCAGCCAGCAGAACCCTGATTCCATTAACGTGGATGTACTAAGCCGGACATGGGCTGCGCTCCATCTGTCACGGCCGGCGCAGAACACTACGTTCGCAGCCACACACGCGATGCATATTCTCCACACAAAAAACGCACAAGACAGCGCAGATGTAATCAACACTAATTAATTGGTGAATATCAACAAGTTCATCTTACATGTGACGAATGGGTAAGATTGAAGGGAGGGTTGGTTTTAGTGTAATCACACACACACACACACACTTTTTTTTTTTTTTTTTGCGAAACTGCAAATGTACCGCTGAGGGTTGCAGCTTGCCTGACAAACTTAAGTTATAAATAGAAGAGCCTGTGACTCGTGCTGAGGTGACAGCCAAGCCACTTTAAATCAATATGTCATTCTCTCCTACCTGCGATATGCTCCAGGGTATTCCACATCGCAAATATATATGTATATATATACATTTTCCCCTCAAGCAAGGTCTGCCTTTCAAATCTTCTCATATTCTCAACCCGAATTTTTTGTGAATCCAACCGTAAGCCATTTTGATCTTAAGATAAAGTGGCTTTCAGGTCAAAATTGAAGTCGCTAATCGGGATAACGATGATCATATAAAAAAAAAAAAAAAAAAAAAGTCACAATCTGTCGCTGTACCTTCAAGTTTGGAAGTGCATCCATGCTGCGAGTCCTGAGCCAAGATGAAAAAAATACAAATAAAAACTAACCCAAAAAAAAAAAAAAAAGCCGAGTGGAAGAGGCTGTGGGTGCGTATGCGTGCAAGGGAAGGGGCGTGGGCAGCATCCCTTGCCAACGCAACGCAACGCCACGGTACACCAGACAACTGGGAAATTGGACATGAAAATGAGCACAAAAGTATGCTCACAACAGGACCTATTTACAGCAACATGGCCGCCTCTGTGGAATCCCATGAAGCGCTGCATCATCAAATCCCACAGCAGCTCTCCATTTTTGACCAGAATTTCAAAGCAGTTACAGTAGGATTTTAGGTTAGGATTTATACACATGAAATCAAGTGTGGCGGAAAATACTGGTATACTACAGAGCGCGTCAAGTTACTTAAAGAAAATAAACAACTTAAAACATTGTTACTGACATTTCAGAGTCATATAGCACAATACAGCACTGGCAAAACAACAGGTTAAATAGGTCATTAGTCTTTATATGCGTACTTCCCATTTTTAGACTTTTTGACTTTGTCATGTTCAGAGCAAAGACATCACTGCAAGGTTAAAATGCCTTGTAACCTCTAATACCAAGCTTGGAAATATTGCCAACATTGTAGTGGAAATGTCCATGTCACGAGAAAAAGGAATACATTCCTGCGATTGTCTTTCAGTGTAATCCTACAAATTCTGAATAAGTCCCGGAGAGATACAAAATCCACCTAATTGAGCGATTATATTCTATTTCATTACACTGCTATCCACACTCTTCACATCTATTTTCACTGAATTGAAAACATTTATTTGCATTTCTGGTCACCTTGTCTTGTGGTTGGTTACCTTTCTTTTTTTAAATTAATTAATAATTGTTTTTACTGGTCACCTTGTCTTGTGGTTGGTTACCTTTCTTTTTTTTTAAATTAATTAATAAGTTTTTTTACTGGTCACCTTGTCTTATGGTTGGTTACCTTTCTTTTTTTAAAATTAATTAATTTTTTTTTTTTACTGGTCACCTTGTCTTGTGGTTGGTTACCTTTCTTTTTTTTTTAAATTAATTAATAAGTTTTTTTACTGGTCACCTTGTCTTGTGGTTGGTTACCTTTCTTTTTTTTAAATTAATTAATTTTTTTTACTGGTCACCATGTCTTGTGGTTGGTTACCTTTCTTTTTTTTAAATTAATTAATATTTTTTTTTACTGGTCACCTTGTCTTGTGGTTGGTTACCTTTCTTTTTTTTTAAATTAATTAATATTTTTTTTTACTGGTCACCTTGTCTTGTGGTTGGTTACCTTTCTTTTTTTTTAAATTAATGAATATGTTTTTTTACTGGTCACCTTGTCTTGTGGTTGGTTACCTTTCTTTTTTTTTTATTAATTAATATTTTTTTTTACTGGTCACCTTGTCTTGTGGTTGGTTACCTTTCTTTTTTCTAAATTAATGAATATGTTTTTTTACTGGTCACCTTGTCTTGTGGTTGGTTACCTTTCTTTTTTTAAATTAATTAATAATTTTTTTACTGGTCACCTTGTCTTGTGGTTGGTTACCTTTCTTTTTTTAAATTAATTAATAATTGTTTTTACTGGTCACCTTGTCTTGTGGTTGGTTACCTTTCTTTTTTTTAAATTAATTAATATGTTTTTTTACTGGTCACCTTGTCTTATGGTTGGTTACCTTTCTTTTTTTTTTTATTAATTAATATATTTTTTTTACTGGTCACCTTGTCTTATGTTTGGTTACCTTTCTTTTTTTTAAAATTAATTAATATTTTTTTTAGAGGGGGGGGGGGTGAGAAAAGAAGACAAAAGACAAAGCACTAACTGTAAAGAAGATGATAAAAGTAAATCGTTACAAAGCTCGATCGCTTGGTTATCTTGTGTTGTTTTCCCACGGTCAAACGCTTTTCGTGCATCCCTCCTCACGCCACTGCAAATGCTGCAAAATGGAATTCCCTCAAACTGCAGCAGTGGACAATGAGTTGAGGCGAGCTTGTTGTCAAAATCCATATTTGTGGTTTGATGAGGACTTCCTTTCCCTGAGCTGAGTTTGATGAGGTGAGGATGAGCCGACTGATTCTTACCAGCAGCGCTTGATGCCGTGGGCCAGTTCTGAACCAGAACGCCCTGGGCTCCCTGCATCACCGAGGACTCCTCCATATGGACTGAACTAGAACAAACACACAAATTAACAAACTGGACACATTTGTTTACATTTTTGGGGTGTTTCGGTTTTCGGGCTCGGTTTCCTCATTTTCGGTGTAGGCCAAAAATGTTCATTGTGGTGCAATACTCATCGTGACACCCAAATTAGAGAAGATATTTTAGCAATCATCCCAAATAATGAGTTGTAAATGGAGCAAAAATTATACCAGCATCACCGTGTTACACTAATCAATCATTTCAATGTCAAATATAACTTTCACTCATCAATTATTATCTCACAACCTTGATAACCAAATGGTACCTTATTGTTTGAAAGTGAAACATTTGATCATGTAGCTACACTTATCTATTTCAAACCGAAATGAGCACAGGGAAATGATTATTTAAAATCACAATTATGCAGGGGATTTTTATGCATGGGATTAAATGAAATAGGTCAGTGTCATCATGTGGTGATTAGTTGGTGTGATCCAAAATCTCAGTGCGATTGCTGGACCATTAAGGCGAGCTTTGCTAATGGAACGCAGGAAGCAGTCGCTCAACTGCATCAGCGATAGAAAAAGATATTCATCCGATTTACACAAGCGAATCCCGGCTGTAATTATGAGGTGATCTGCAAAAAGATTAATGACCTCGATGTGAGCTTGCCGGTAATTACAGTCCACTCACAGAAATAAAAAGTGTCTAAATGGATTCATGCGTACAACATGCAGTATTAGCAACAGTACTAGCCTTCTGGCTAATTCTGGCTTTTTTAACCATGTGTACGTCATGTGTTTTATGAAATTGCATTGTCCCCTTTCAAAAATAAACTGATAAACGATAAACAAACAATATTATGTTATTGGGTCTGCCGAACCACATGATCGAAATATTTTGAGTTTTGTTGCACAAAAAGAACCCGAAGTTACCCGAAGGCAAATTTCCTACGTTGATGTCCGTCATTATTCGGCCTATGTTGTCTGCCAGCTGTTCAAAAAATATAACTGAAAAATCGACAAAGGATTCACCGAATATGAGATTGTAAAAGCAAAACGAAACCCGTCTTTCCTGGAACGCTGTTTGGACATATTTTAAACAAGATTATATTGACGTTTGACAAGTAAAATTGTCACAGCACATAAAAGTCTATGATGATGATGAGGGTTGGGCATCGTTTGAATTTCAGCGATTCCGGTCCCGATTCCAGTTCCTCATTTCGATTCCCGTTCCGAACCATTCTCGATTCCGATTCTTTTTGGGGGGCTGGGTCAAAAAAGTTTGCATGGTTTGAGTGAAGGGTGTCCAAATGATCAACATCCATTTTCTCATCAAACCTATCAACTAAAAGGCAATAACTTAATATTCATTAATTAATGTTTCAGCTAAAAGCTAACTATTTTAACAATGCTATATTTATTTGGGACTCTTTCGTCACGTCAAATGTTTTATTTGTGCACGTTTTAACTGGACTTCCTGTTTTAAGCTTGTAGCCTTTTATTTTGAAGGGTACGTACCGGAATTCAGCATTTGGGCACAAAAAATAACTTCACACGGCACTGGTGATTTATTCATTTGTTTTAATTAAATGGATGGAGCCAAATGCTATAAAACGCTGATTCCTTTCCCTACCCACCGATGAGGCACCAGGTTAGTGTCTGTGATACAACGTTTGTCAATTTTGTCCCAATTCTAAGTTGCTACGGTGAAGTTTTAGCCCAATGTTAAATTAAGCTTTTTTTGTTTGTTTGTTTGTTTTTTTTGTCATCGGCGCTTACGTTGTTTTGAAGACGAAAATAAACGCTAAAAACCATCAGTGCAAAACGTGCAAGCGATCGTTTACCTCATTAGCTGTCTCAATGTTGGCATAGACGTATATTATTGGATTGTATATTTATTGAGAGCTGACTTAACTGAAGCTCCGCACGGTGTAGGCTGAGGCTCGGAGCGCGTCGGACGCCACGCATCGTGAAAGCCTCCTTTGCACAATATAATCTTATTGCACCGAGGCGACTGGTCATTCATTTGAACAAAGCAAAGACACGCTTTTGCTCGCCGCCGCTGTTGGGCACAAGCACGTCATCGTGCGCATTCTTCTTCGTTGTTTTTCGCCACTTCTTCTTCGCAGCTGGAGGCCCAGGCATCGAAACCGGGAAGCGAAATGTTTCCAGGCGAACCGGAAAGTTAGTCCCGGTTGCAATCGGTTCTCGATTCTCGATGCCCAACCCGAATGATGACGATTATGAAGGATTGGTTGATTTTTCAAGCCAGCGGGCATGCATGGCACTATAAGCGTGACCTCCCACAAAACATTGACGATTCGTGGGAATGCAATGAAGAAACGGCAAAAAGACACAAACCAAGTGGCTGAGTGCTTACCTCTGCATGACACCACCTGCTCTCAGGGAGGCGGAATATCTCCAGTCAGAATTCGGAAACTTGGGCTGCAAAGAGAGGGAGACGCATTGAGTCTGAATAACAGAACAAACCTAACACCGCCACATTAACAGGTCGTGGCGAAAGGTCGAAACTGCTCCTGTGACCCTGTCGCTGGAAAGAAGCGAGTGATGAGCTTCACAACGTATATTCCATTTCTTCTCTTCTGCGAAAGTCATTTCAAAGTCATTGCAAGACGATAGTAAAATCAGATTCACACATCATAGGCTATGGCGTTTTTCCTTCAGATGCTACGTGATACAAAGCTGTAAAATGAACTTAATGCGGCAATGTTGTCCTTTTTCCTAACATCAAGCGTTTTGCATTTCTCCCCAGTCTTTAATGAGTTTGCTGTAACCTTGGCTCTACAGGTCAGTACTCTCTCATCGCGACCACAGAACACACGAAGCCGAAGTCAGTCTGACACATCGAACCGTGGTTACTATGGCAACCGGGCTCCATTTAATGCTCCGGCTTCCCCACCGCTCACTTCACTGCTGTCGAAAACAAATTAGAAAAACCCAAAGGCAAATCCAACTGTTACCTTGAAGCAAAATCCTCATGATTCACTTTCACATGCAAATCAAACACGTAAACAACACTGTGGTCACAATGTGGAAAAGGGGCTGCTTCACCAAAATGAAATTCCGTTTGAGCTGAGTCAGAATGAATGAACCCTTCCAGCATGGAAACAAGACTCACACCTCCACCATCAACAACATGTCCAATCACATTTGCCGTCCTTTGTGTTCTGCACAGACAACAGGAGGAGGTCGGAAAGAGGGATGTGGATTTGACCGACTTAAAAAAAAAAAAAAAAAAAAAAAAAAACAACAACACACTGGCGCAGTCGTCCTTCGGAGGAGGCAAAGGCTGCACTCGTCCCCAGATTGGACAAAAGACCACTGAATTCCCTCTGGACGAACACATTTGAGCCAAGTGGCACACGATCCCTGGAGCAAAATAAAAATGCTTGTGTGGGGTCATAACCTCAATGTACTGCTTGTCTGTCACTTTAGCGAGAATAGGTCATAAAAAGGAGTGATTCCAGATAGAGCGGAATGAATAACTCCTGGAAAATGTTTCCGCAAATCACGGCTCTTAAACACGTCACACCCTAAGAGACCATAAACGACTCAATCAATGTCAAAGAAATTCGCAAACTGCGAACACAAAATGCAAAGTCATCCTGCACAAATCCTGAGAACAGTCCGAATTTACCGCCAATGCTCATATTAATATGTGCGATTTAGGCAAAATACAAAGACATTTTTGAACTTGATGAATACAAACTTCTGTTTATTTAGTTCCAAAACTGGACGAAAAGGTGCTCAAGCCCTGCGAGCAAGCTGAAGATGGACTATTAAGATGTTTGAACTAACCCGAAAATGTCATTTTTATTCTTATAGGTCAATACTGTTTTGGAAAAAAAAAAAAAAGAAAATTTCGCAAGCAGACTGAAAGTTTTCTTTTCATTATTTGTGTATAAAAATAAATAAATACTAATAATAATAATTTAAAAAAAATTACAAAAATAAAATAAAAGTAATAATACATCACAAAATGTACAACAATGTACAGTAAAAGTAAGCAACATTTTGGGCATCCTCTAATTAAAAAAAGCGTACGACACTAAACGAGACACACACCTGAATGGCGCTCGCATCGGGCATACTGAGACGGCGGACGACAATCTGGCTGTGTCCGCTGTGGCTGGTGACGTAGCCCGAGCCCCAGGTGCCGCTGTGCGGTCGTCCCGTGTTGTAGAACATAAACGTGTCGCTTCCCGAGGTGGCCGTCAGGCACGTTTTGTAGCAGTACGTTTTGGTGACGGAGCCGTTGCCCCGCACTTCGATGTAATGCGGTTCGACTTTAAGGTCTCGGCGCAGGGCCACATTGGCACCCGACTGGCCTCCGCCTGACGCGGGTCGTCCTCCGGCCCCGCTGGCGGCAGGTGCGCTGCTCCCCTCAGGCAAGTTCTTCTTGGATACGCAGCAAGGGGAGCAGGAACCGGGCTGGGTGCAGTAGGCATGGCAACGCACGATGGCCAGCACACAGACGGTCACCAAGAAGACAAAGGTGGTGGCACACAGGGCGATGATGAGGTAGATGGTGACGTGGGAAAACATCAAGGGGCTTTCGGGCCTGACGATGCGCTTGGGGTCGGGGGTCAACTTGGGCACGAGCTCCAGCACGTGCACGTGGATGGTTGCGGTGGACGAGAGCGGCGGCAGGCCATTATCACGTACCAGAACGGTTAGCGCAAAAGAGGTGGCGTTATCCTCGACGACGCGCCTGGTGGTGCGGATCTCGCCGGTGCGCTCGTGCACCTTGAAGAGGTCAAACCCCGGGCTGGGCGGTCGCAGGGCGTACAGCAGCCACGCGTTCTGCCCCGCGTCGCCGTCCCACGCCACCACCTTCATTACCAACGCGCCAGCCTCGGCGTTCCTCAGCAGTGTCTCGGCGGCGAGGCTCCCGTTGGCAGGCGGGTACACAATCCTTGGCTCGTGGTCGTTCTGATCCATAACGTAAACGTACACCGTGGCCACGCGGCTTAGCGGGGGCGCGCCGTTGTCCTGCGCTTTCACCTGAAAGTGAAACTCTCTCAGGGTCTCAAAGTCAAAGGTGCGCAGCGCGTAGGCCTCGCCGGTGTTGGGTTTGACGGCGACGTAGCTGGCCACAGGAATGCCGTGGTTGTTGTCGTTGAGGACAGTATAGGTGATGCGCGCGTTTTCAGCCGCATCAACATCCGCGGCCCTGACGGTACAGAGCGGCGCACCGGGGGCGTTGTTCTCAGTGATGTAAACGGTATACGACGTCTGTTCGAATCGAGGAGGGTTATCGTTTACATCGGCGACGTCCACTTTGAAGGTCATTTGAGACGACAGAGGCGAGGCGCCGCCGTCTACGGCGCTTACGGTGACGTTGTAGGATGAGACGGTCTCGCGGTCCAGGAAGGCAGAGGTCACGACGATATAGTGGTTGCGGAAGGATTTGATTTTGAAGGGCGTGGGAGGCGAGAGCTCCAGGACGACTTGCTTGTTCGGCCCAGAATCTCGGTCGTTTACGCTGATCAGCGCGACAACGGTGTCTGCGCGGGCGTCCTCGCGCACAGGAGCCGAAAGAGACGACAGGACAATTTGGGGCGCGTTGTCGTTAACGTCTAAAACGTCTACCACCACCTTACAGTGCACCGCCACGGCGGCGGGCCCCTTGTCCATCGCCTGAATGTAGATTTCATACGAGCTTGTCTCCTCATAGTCTAGATTGTTCTTCACTGTTATCTTTCCTGTGTCTGTATCTATGGAGAACGTCTGTCTGACTCTTTCCGGAGTGTAAGTGCTGAACGAGTAAAAAACGTCCCCGTTGGAGCCCTCATCGAGGTCTGTAGCATTTAATTGAATGACAAGGGTACCTTGAGGTGAGTTTTCAGTCACTTTGACTTTATACACTGAGCTGTCAAAGGCAGGCACATTATCGTTGGCATCAAGGACGCGTACATTGATTCTGGCGGTGCCACTTCTCTGCGGGGTACCACCGTCCACGGCTGTCAGGATGAGCTGATCAGATGGCGTCTGCTCACGGTCAAAGGGCTTTTTGAGAATAAGCTCAATGTGCTTGCTATTAGAGAAAGGCTTAACAGAGTCCAGGGTCAGATGCTGGTTGGGGCTGAGGCGGTACCGCGTCACAGAGTTGGAGCCCTCATCTGGATCGCGAGCGGCCTCGATGTGGAACTCGGTCCCAGTGAGAGCAGATTCCGACACTTCCAGTCGATACTCCGAATGCGGGAACCTCGGCGCGTTATCGTTCACGTCCAGAATGTCCACGTCCACGTCGTGCACTTCCGGGGGGTGGTCCACACTCACCTTCAGGCTGAGTAAACAGGTGACACCCGCTTCACACAGGCTCTCGCGGTCAATACGGTCACTCACCACCAACTTCCCACTTTTGTGATTAACGGTGAAATAGCGCCGTCCACTCTCAGGCGTCACCCGGATGCGTCGGCTGATAAGTTTCCTCAGGTCCAGACTTAAATCACGGGCAATATCAC
Source organism: Phyllopteryx taeniolatus (assembly GCF_024500385.1). Lineage (NCBI taxonomy): Eukaryota > Metazoa > Chordata > Actinopteri > Syngnathiformes > Syngnathidae > Phyllopteryx > Phyllopteryx taeniolatus. The sequence continues at coordinate 29,588,205 of NC_084511.1, read as the reverse complement.
CCACCTGTGCGCCGTTCTCCAGCTCCTCCGGAACGGAGTAGTGAATCTGCCCCCTCGTACAGCCACCGTATATGAAAATAATTAAACATAATCCGTAACGCGCTGTCGTTGCCATCGCAGGGAGGCAGTATTTGGAAAGAAAAAAAAAAATAAATCAAATCAGACGTGCGCCCTCCGCCACGCTGAGAGGGAGAAAAAAATCGTCTGCATGACTACGTGCGCAACGCTGCCTGCTACCTGGCTGGTGCCCATTTCGCTCGATTTTCTCCCTGTGTGTCCATGTTTGCGTTGTTGTGGATGAAAATGTTTGCCCTCCGAGCAAGACCGATTCCTCTCCTCCTCCCTCTCCTCGCTGTGCCGTGGTGTTGCTGTGTGGGCAAAGGGACGGAGGGGGCTCGCGCAAATGGTGCAGCTTTCATTTCAGCTCTGATCCAATTCTTTATTCAGGAAAGAATCAGCCTGATTGTATATAAGAGTTCATTTTTCACAACGCATCTACCGCTCAAGGTTATTACGGAGCGGCCAAGTCCCGTCCGCAGCCGACTGTTGTGCAACGAATCCGACACATATCGTTTCTCTCTCCTTTTTTTTTTTTTTTTTTTTTTGTCAGCGCCACCGCCCTTTCCAATGCATGCGCTGGGAAACCCAATTTATGAGCAAGTCAAGCGACAAGGCTTCGCTGTTATGCAAACCCGCCATTACTACACGCATTTATGAACCTGTAGGAGCACTTGATGAAGACTTGAAAGGCAAGAAAAACAGCGTGCATGATGGTACGAAAAAAATATTCTGGGTGATCAAGAAACAAACACAATACAGTCTGCCTTTCACCCCCAAATCTTTCCATCTACGTAACAACTCATTTGCAAGCACATCACATTCAAATAAATGTAATGTCATAGGAAATCAAAGTCCAAATCTTTGCACGTGCATGCTGAGTTCCATTACGAGTGACATGTACAGAAAATCTGATAACCATGTGGTAATTATCATGGTTGTAGTTTACAGAAATTGCAGTCAAGTTGAACTACCCTGGATAGAACTGCCGTGTTTCTATTTCTAATAACATGACCCAAATGTTTTGATAAATAGTATAGGTGTAAATCCTTCATTCGTACGCTAGTTTTGCTCTACACCACTGAAAACTATCACCGTACTTGTACGTATTGTTAAATTGCCACACGCCTGACAGGATCATTCCAAATGGAATGATCAAGCCAGAGTTTTTGATACAGCTCTTGCTGGATGGGATTATATTGTACAGGTATTTTTCTACACAAGTATCATTTGGTGGTGTTCACTTATCAAACTGATCAAGAGGTCCAGTCGAGTTAAGACGACGTCAACAACAACAGAAGCTACTTCAATGATACCTACACCCAATGTAGATGATCTTTCTGTCAAACTTGATTTTCAAAAGTGCTGTACATATCATTCTCCTTTCCTGATATAGTGCCACTCGCTCCCACACGCATGCAGACTGCCCACAGCAATAATAACGGCCATCAGTGGCGGGAACACGGTGACTCGCTCGGAAGCTGCGAGCGGACGAGTGTTTATATGGAGCGACTCCAAGTCAGCAAGGAGGAAGAGGAGGAGGAGGAGGAGGAGGAGGATGTTGTGGAAAATGTGATGTTGCGGAAGTGCCGCGAAGTGTTTGGAGAAAGAATGCAAATCACATGCACAACAAGTCTGTTCTGTAGCTTCGCACCTAATTAACCGCTTTGTGATATTCTTCGTCATTAACAACGTGAAGCAAAATCAAGTGCGGATGTTGTAGTTTGGAATACATTTGACGCCATGTTTCTGCAACACAAAATAAACACATTTTGCTCTCTGCATTGATGCCATTGGTGCACCGGTGAACAAGTGTGCGACCGTCTCCGACTGCTTTGCACGGATGCTCAGTCACGCCATCGCTGACATTTAGCAGATTTTCCCAGTGGGCTGTGTAGAACTGCTTGTTTGGCACTGACAAAAACACACACACGCCAAAGGAAAAAAAAAAAACATTTGGAAAAAGGTTCATCTCCCACATCGGGATGGATTTACTCAAAACATTTGCCACCTTTTCTTCCCATCTCGTTCATATACCCGCTTTGGGATGTTTTTCAACATCATACATTGCACATAATTATCACATCTGTCCCATGATTAATTGAAGGCCACAGAGCGACATTCCGTTTTACACCAGGGTGATGCATATAAAGTTATCAACGCTTGCGTCTTCCAATGACAGATGCCTGATACGCATCAACACCCACGGAGCTGCACAGGCTAATTGCGATTCCTCGCAAAACGCTTCTCGTCTGAAAACAACCTACGACACACTCTCTCCATCATTTTTAGTTGAGTGCTAAACACAAGATTCGAAAACTCGTGATTCGACCTTGACCGCACACACACAAAAACTGTTGTTAAAAAAAAAAAAAACATGAAGAGAAATGTTCCTGATAAAAATAGAAATGATCTTTCACTCTGCCATAATATGAACATCCTAAATCCCCCATTTCATCAATGATGCAAATAGGTCCTCGTATTAACGACGTTTTCATTCCCCGAGACTCAACGTCATTAATACTGCAGGCGGCCATTATAAAAGCCATTCATATCATCTCCTCTGGCGTGTGGGGTCCTTTCATTTTCAGTGTGCTGCAATAGATTCTTTGCACAGAAACAGCTCAGTTTGCTATCATGACCGCATCATAGTTTAGACAGAATATACGCAAATGGAAATATTATAGTCTTTTCTCGGGCCCCTGTCACTGGCGGGCATAGGATCATCATCACTTTTCTCTCCCTCACTGCGCTCTTGATGGTCGTTCACCATTTGTTTTCTTTATTTAAAAAAAACAACCAAAAAAATCAAAGATTGCCTCCAACTTTCAGTGATTATACGGACACTGGACACTTTATTCGGTCGACCTGAACATTCTGAGGAGCTACAAAACAAACATTCAGCATTTACTCCCAGAGATGTATTCATTTCACCCAGCCATCCATTTTCTAAAACTGCTTATCTTGTTCTTTGTCACGAGGAGCTGGAGCTCAACCTGGACCACGCCCTGGACTGGTCGCCAGTCAGTCGCAGGACACATAGCGACAGACAGCCATTCATACTCACGTCGTCACTTAAAAATCAGTTAGACCGCTCACGCCCTTCTCTAAGTGTCCAAATCATAAGTTACGTGACAGGCGAGGGGAAGAGCCAAGGTGCTGGACGCAGTGAAAGCGGGCCCTCTGTTGGAGTCAAATGGCAGCACAAGTGCTGCGCACGTGATCGCCATCCTAATACCAATCCGTTGAGCTGCGTCATTAAACCAAAGCTCTCTAAAGCATAATCCCCGGCTATGACCCGGAGGGATGTGGGGCGAGAGAGCCGGGACTCATACAGTGCGTCGAGGGCAGCCGTTGTCATTCTCATTTCCACGGCAGTGACCCAAAACGGAAAACGCAAGAAGATCACGCAAGAGCGACGACACACAAGACAAAATGCCCAAAATACGCACAGCACAATCCACATTACAGCATGACATTTCAACATCCAACTACACATTGGATTTACTTTAAATGTAGCCTGTAACACAAGGTATTTCAGTTACGTGGTGTCTCGCTCCGAACACGAGAGTCACTATGTAAAAGGAGTACATAGATAAGAGACGAAGAAGAAATAAAACACCGAAAAGAACGTGGAGGTTGGTGGATTCTCAAGTAGGAATATCGATAGCATGTCACCTCTGTGTGCGGCAACGACAAAAAAGGATTCAAAAGAAATGCGAGACGCTTCTTGAGAACACCGTAACATACAGGAATAATTCCCAGAGAAATCTTCGTAAACTTGAACATATACACAGCGCTACAGTATTTATGATATACTTTAAAGTAGTGTAGCACCTTGCAACATTTTGTCCTGAATGCAAACTTGAATATTTTCAAATATCAGCCCAACGTTAATCCCTTTACACAGGTGAACACAGTGTAGGAGAAGACATTTCTCTGATTATGTTTGTTTGTGCTCATCCCTTGCGGATGTTGCTTTCAAAAATAAAGGGCACGGAGAGAGAGAGAGAGAGAGAGAGAGAGAGAGAACTCAAAGGAGCACAAATCCCTCCTTCTGGGGTTAAAAAGCGCCTTCCCGATTCAGCCGCCGCATAAATCAAACAGACGCTGAACAAAGCTATCAGGAAAAGCAGGCAGGCTTTGGACATGTCCCTCTTTGGATGCCGCGCCTCTTTCTCCTCGCCATATGAGCCGAGGACGGAAGCTGAGGTTGTGAGCATGACAAGCTAATCTAACGACAAAAGCAACATCCCCATGCCGCTCCCAAGAGAGAAGGGAGGAAATGGTGCAGACTAGAGATGGAGAGGAGTGGAGAGAAATCCTCTGCTCTAGCTGTGACCAATTGTAAGACGTTCCCGCTCAGCTGCAGGACATCTATTGAATGTTTTTGTTCCATCTCATCCTCAAAAGCAACTTTGCCTAAATTAGCCTAAGGCTGCTGCTGCTGCTGTTTTTTGTTGTTTTTGTTTTTGTCCTCCTTCTTGCGATTTGGCATTTCCGCTCACGACAAAACAGCACCCTTGCATGTCTTCGCAATACCAGCTCGCATCTGCCGCACATACTCGGAAGGACGCTCCTAGGAAACCGAGGAGAGCATCATTTCATTAAGGCTGAGAGCAGTTTCCATGGTAACCACAGACAGCGGCATCTGCCTCACTTGCACAAAGGACACGCCCTTGTGTGGGGAGAAAAACAGGAAGTGCTACACATACCACAAAAAGATCATGTATGGGTGCTAGTTTACTTTAGAGAAATACATAACACCCTCAAAAAGCCCCGCCCAGCAAACCAAATATTTCTGCCCTTTCGAAAAGGTACAGCAATGTGTACAATTTATCGAGCCACTTTGCTGTGAACCTCATGTAGAATAGTGTCCTGAATGTTCAATAATTGAATGCGTTCTGCAGCACTGAGGGAGCTCGAAAGCTTGATATGGCACACCCTGATGTCATCCTCTTTCGGATGCTGACACATCAGCACATCCGTAAAGCCCTCTCGCATCTCAGCTCGCCCATCGTTTCAATATATTGCAGGGCCGAGCATCCACATACACGATGCTACGATGGCTGAACGCCTAAAAGCCTTTCCTCAATCTCGTCAGCTACGCAGGGCCACGCGGTCGCCTTTCCCGGTTCCACTAAGATCAGCATTAGGGTCTGTCCGCCCCGCCCAGGCGCAGAGAGGAAGGCTGATGGCGCGCTGAAGCTGCAGTAGCAGCAGCAGCGGGGAGCGGAAAATTACCTACCCCTCCCCCCGCCCAGCCTTCTCCCCTCACATTTACAGAGAACTGCGACGAGCACAACACTGAAGCACTTTTATGCACGGAGAGGGCTTGGAATTGTTTAGAGAAGTATAACATATGGGGGAGAGCGCAACCGAGAGAGCAGCCATCTTTAAATCACAAGATGACCCACTTGTCCACACACACGCACACGAGATGGCTTCACTGCGTGTGAGCACACAAAGCCTCTGTCAAATCTCCCTCAGAGTGACGCAAGGGAGCGTCGACAGTCACATCGGACCTCGCTTGTTTGCGCCGGACCGCTCCCTGAAACGAGGTCGTGTCGTCTGAGTGACTCTCGGCATCACAGATTCGCCGTGTCGCACAGTGCTGGACGACACTTTTGCTGTCCCGAAAAAAGAACATTTTCAATGCATAGAAATGAAGACACAACACTTAACAATACATTGAAAATATCTCCAAATATGTTGTCTGTGCTTTGCTTGAATGCACCAGCGCTGCCTGTGCAGTGTACACACATTAGGAATGCTAATGAATATATATATTAGATCATGTTTGCAACACTCCGGGGCTGCGAGCGCACATGTTTGCGGCGATGGACATTAATTCCCTGTTAGTTCCCTCAGCTGCTCTCCTCCTCAGCGATCGGCAGTGAGGAAGAGGGGGATGGGAAAGCGTCGCGTGCACGAGGCGGGGGGAGAGGGAGAAGCTAGCTTTTGGATGGGAATAATATCTGCGTGTTAAGCATCATGAGGAACGCGTGACAGGCACGGGTGAGGAAATAAAAGTCAAACTGGATTAAGGGTGGTACTCCGGGTTCTAACTGCACAAACTAATTTGGTGCCGCACGCTGTTCAATTAACAACGTGCTTGAATACGATAATATGGAGTGAATAGCAAGCCACAGAAAATGACTTCCTTCCCGCATATGCCCCTCCACGTTTGTATATATTGTCGTCACTTTGCTATGATTGTGCCCAAAGAGGATATATAAAAGGCACAACATAATCAATTAAAGATGTTGATATGGAAGCAATACAAGTATTTCCTGAATTGCATAGCTCCTTTGGACTTATATTCCTGTTTTTGCAAACCTACGCACATACACTGTTATACGATAATTATGTGTCAAGATATTTGACAAAATCACCGTTAGTCATCGGCCACAGTTATCGAAAAAGAAAACAAATAAACAAGTCTGCATTGTTAAAATATCTATTCTGAATATGGGAAGACGGCTTATACTCTTGATCTAATGTGGTCAGTTTGACAAGAAGACCATTAAATTGCATTTGATATGATTATGTATTTTCAGACATGGTAATAATCAAAATTAGAATGTTACTGGTCATAATGGATACATGAACATAGATATGCTGACCCAGTGGTGGTCCTGCATCCGTTCGAAAACTTTGGTGCAGTAATGAAACAAGTAAACTTCTGTACTAATGAATTAGTGCAATAAGCAAAGTGGCCACATCTAAATATTATGACGTAGACGCAGTCAAAACAGACACACCGGCCACAACATTAGGTACAGCTGCACAGTCAAATGGGATCCAATACAAGAGCTGTATCTTAAAAAAAAAAAAAAAAAAATCTACCTGTACAAAGTTAACAGTTCTCTTTTTGATAGAAATGTATAGATGTCAGTTATTGTCTGGCACATTGTTGATGCAGACAGAACTATACCGTATCATATTGAACGGTGCACCAAGTCATTCTGAATGTTTTGTGCAAAAACAAACACGTAATTTCCGAGAGTATTCCACACAAAACCGAAGTTTAACCACGTTAGTTTAACATGAAGACAGCTGAGTAGTAACAAAAAAAAAAGACTTACTCGGAAACAAAACATTCCATTTGGGTTGGAGAGCACTCATGCTAACGCTAGCTAGCTGGTCAAGGACGGGATCTGCAGTGACACCTCCAGCCACAGGCGGCAGGAGTGAGCCCAGCCACATTTCCTGACAACTGACGATTTAAAAGCGAAGAAAATGATTCCAATCGGTTTGCTTGTGTGGGCGAGAAGACGCAGTCAAAACATGAGCGAGGCAGCGTCTTTGCAATGAACAAACACCGTGGCGCGTTCGATTGTTATACGCGGTAGTTAACAAATGAGTGCATTTCCGACCCCGGCAAAGTTGTCTTTTCAACAGTTTCACCTCAAACTGGCCGTTTGAGCCACATTGAGAGCAGACGCAGGTCAAACGTCACATTTCCCGCGCAATTTAGGCGGTAAATATGTCGCCCATCCACTGACATCGTGCCCGTCCTTCACAAATATCACTGCTTTAAAATCAACATGTGCTGTTTTCACCGCGATAACACAAGCGGAATCCCAAATAAGTAACATTTCCTGATGGATGAACACGTGACAGGTTAGTCATGTTGTAGAAAGGCTCGTCGTACATTCTCCATTGAACTTGCTCTGTAGTTGTTTAGTGCATTTACTGTTATGCTGAATGTGTGTGGTGTATTGAATCAACAAATAACTTTATTGCTTTATTTTCAGTTTTCAGGGAACCATCTATGGGTTGTGCCTCATAAGGAGCGTGGAAGGATGAATAAACACTGGACAGGTTAGTAAAGTTATTGGAAGGCTGTTGCTGTGTATTGTGGATTGAATGTCCTTTTACCTGAACAGTTGAGTCTTATGTAATATGAAGTTTGGTTTTTTTAAGCAACTGTTGCTCGCATTGTGTTTAATCATTGGCCCATACTCCAAAATAATGCTAAATATAAGGAGCGCTTTTGTAATTTTGTCAAATAACTTCAATAAATCATATTCATGTTAGTTTACAGCTGGTAACACAAACAGTATGAATGGGAATAGGCACCAAATTATATTATAGCACACGTTTATACAATTTATTTGAAGCATGTGCATCGTTTTACAAAGTTCTATTTGAGTTCCATTTGTGACTGCTATTTTTGTCATGGTATATTTGAAATTATTGAGCCTGAAGTTGGTTTTAAGGCCAACCTGGTGCCATTAAAACGCATTCACTGCCATTGACGGCTGTTGAATTCAAATATCCATGTTAACATGGAGGACTGGCAGAGATTAAGCAGCAAAATAATGTAGTGAAATAAAATGAGCCATTGTTATCCTCACAATGTTCAGGTTTTTCATGAAAAGTCAGTTATTTATTAAGGTCCCTTTAGTGCAGGCATCACAGGCATAACATTCAACAATTTGTTATATGATCTTGGTATAATTCATAAAATTCTAAATATAATTGACTCATTTGTTTTTACGTAGAACTAGACCTTCCAATGACATTTAAAACTGCTCGTCCTCACACTGTAGTTTATTTGTATTTCATTCTGTGGCATATGCAAACAACTGTGTTCAGCAGTAGCGGTGGTACTAGCTTGACTAAATTTCTCACTAGCGAGGTCGTAGCATCGCTAATTTCATCATTAAGTAGCTTTTCTTCTACTTTTGTGATCGCATAGCATTAGCGCAGTAGCGTTTACATATGCTACGTTTCCGCAGGCAGTTGTAACCCTTAAATGCATCATCCTATGTTTGGTGTCACAGATTACGTAGCTGTCAGTGCCAACAAATTTTGTGGAACAGTACGGATTATGGAAAGCGCGCAACTAGATACAAATGCCACATCGCTGTCAGCATTTCATCAATGTCACGACCACGTCTTTACAAATTCCTGCTAGTTTTCAAGTCCCTTGGGCTTGTCCCTTTAGGGGTGGCCACAGTGTGTCCGTTTCTTCACTTCCTGACCACACTCACCAGTGCTCTGGACGGTTGACCCCAAGTATTTCAAGTCCTCCACCCTTCCCATCCCTTCTCCCTGTAGCCTCACTCTTCCCCCACCACCCCTCTCGTTCATGCATATATTCTGTCTTACTTCGGCTAATCTTCATTCCTCTGCTTTCCAGTGCACGCCTCCGTCTTTCTAACTGTTCCTCCACCTGCTCCATGCTTTCAATGCAGATGACAATGTCATCTGCAAACATCATGGTTCACGGGGATTCCAGTCTGTCAGCCTATCTATCACCACTGCAAACAGGAAGGGGCTCAGGGCTGATTCCTGATGCACTCCCACCTCCACCTTAAATTCCTCTGTCACACCTACAGCACACCTCACCACTGTTCTGCTACCCTCGTACATGTCCTGTATTATTCTAACATACTTCTCTGCCACGCCAGACTTCCGCATGCAGTACCACAGTTCCTCTCTGGGTACTCTGTCTTGGCTTTCTCTAGATCTACAAAGACACAATGTAGCTCCTTCTGACCTTCTCTGTACTTTTCCATCAACATCCTCAAGGCAAGGCACCGTAGTGATTTCTGAGAAAGACTACTCTCAGTCAGCACCATGGACAGTGCTCCTTGCGCCTCACAACAGACACGGCAAGAAAAAGGAGACGTTTACTGATTCAAGGACATTAGAACTCACCTTCTCACTATTAGGCAAAGTCTGAGTCCTGCCGAAGGTGTCCCCGCCGTGAATGCTGATGAGTTCCGCTTCCCCCGGCGGAAAGGGCGAGGGGAAAAGCACCAGGTCGCTCTTGAGCGTGTCCGAGCCCAAACACACGTCATACTGCTGAGTGGCTTGGGAGTAAGACCAGCTCCCGTCGGGGTGGGCGGCGATCATCGGGGCGCCGTCCGTCCGTCCGCGGCACTTGAAGGCCACGAAAGCCAGCAGGCTGAGCAGAAAGACGAGCGACACGGCCGCAATGGCGATGAGCAGATACAAGTGGAAACGGGAGAAGCTCTCCTCCTTTCTGGGCACGTGTCTGAACTGAGTGCGGATGTCGGCTGTGCTTTCCAGCACCAGCACATCAATAGACACAGTAGCCGACAGGGAGGCTTCTCCGTGATCGCACACCAACACCACCAAGGGGTGACTTTTCAGGTCATCGTCACTCATTCTCCTCTTGGTCCGAATCTCCCCGGTGCCGCTTCCGATCCGGAAGAGCTCGTCGCCGCCGCCGCCGCCGCCTTTGGGCTCGGACAGGTGATAGGAGAGCAGCGCGTTGTATCCCGAGTCCGCGTCCACGGCCCTGATCTTGGCCACAAAGTAGCCCGCTTCGGCGGAATAGGGGACGCTCTCGCCGTTCGCCGAGCCGTGCTCGGAATAGGGCGGCAGGATGCCGGGACTGTTGTCGTTCTCGTCCAGGATGAAAACGTTGACGCTCGCCTCGCCGCTGAGCGGGGGAACGCCGCGGTCTGCGGCCTGAACCTTGAACTCCAACGTCTTCAGCGTCTCGTAGTCGAACGACTGCAAAGTGACGATGTCGCCGGTCTCCGAGTCGATGTTAATATTTGATCTCACTACGTCATCATCGCGACTATTGCTATTAATAACTGAAAAGAATATTTTTGCATTTTCTCCCACATCTGGATCATCTGCACTCATGGTATAGATAAGTGCACCGGCGGGACTGTTTTCCTTGACAAAAACATGAATGACAGGTTCTCCAAAGCGGGGCGCGTTGTCATTGATATCAGAAACATGCACAGTAATTACGCTGGTACTGGACAGCGAAGGAACGCCTTCATCAGACGCACTTATCGTAATAGTATATTTGGAAACCTGCTCTCTGTCTAGGGCTCCGTCGACAACCAAAGAATAGTGGTTTTTGTACGTGTTTTTGATTTTAAACGGGACAGGCTCAACGATGCGAACAGTAACGACGCCGTTTTTGTCCGTGTCGTTGTCTTTCACCGTTAAGAGTCCCACCATGGTGTCGGCCGGCGCATCCTCCCTCACCGCGTCGACCAATGACGTCACCGATATTCGGGGGGCATTATCATTAACGTCGATGATTTCGACGAGTATCTTACAATACGATGCTCTCGAATTGGAGCCTTTGTCTTTTGCCTGCACTCTGACTTCAACCGCGTTGCCCTTTTCGTGATCCAATTCACCGTTGACCGTAATTTCCCCCGTCACTGAATGAATTGCAAATTTGTCAACGTCACTGTCACCGTCGTGATTGATAAAAGAATACCGAATTTCTCCATTAAGGCCCTCGTCTAAATCACGAGCATGCACAGATAAAACGCTTGTTCCACGCGGAGCATCTTCAGTCACTGTGGCTTTGTACAAGGCGTTGTCGAATATTGGAATATTGTCGTTCACATCCTGCACGAGGATTGTGACTTGGAGCGTCCCCGTTTGAGCAGGTTTTCCTCCATCCAGAGCCGTTAACGTGAGCTCGATCACCGACTGTTTCTCCCGGTCCAGAGCTCTCTGCAGCACCAATTCAGCAGACATGGATTGCTCACCCGCATTCTGCACATCCAGAGAGAAATGCTCATTTTGGCTCAGCTGATAGCTTTTCACCGCGTAACTGCCGACATCTGCGTCGAATGCTTTCGGTAAAGTAAATCGTTCTCCAGCAAAAGCCGACTCTGACACATTTAGAACAATCGCAGGCAGCCGGAAATACGGGGCGTTGTCGTTTATGTCCACAATTTGAAGCTCAAAGCGATAGAGATTGAGCGGCGCGTTTGCAATGGCTTCCACCTCCAAGGAGCACTTCGCGCGGCGAGAGCACAGCTCCTCTCGGTCTATTCTGTCCTTCACCACAAGCGTTCCCGTTTTGGCATTGACCTCCAAATACCTGGCATTCGGTCCCGATATTTGCAAACCTCGCAATTCCAAATCCTGGCCGTGGAGGTGCAAGTCCTTCGCTAAATTCCCCACAGTGCTCCCGGGGCTGGATTCTTCCGTCACGGAATAAACGATCTGTGCGGATGCCACACTCCAAAGGTGAAACAAAGGCACGGAATAATATATCCAAAGACGAAGAATGTAGTCCAGTTTCATTCTCGTCCTGGCTTGTTAGACAGATGCCGCCGAAATGTTGAACAGCGCCGTGAACATTTTAACACGTCCGAGTCACAGCGAGAAATGACGATTTTGTAACGGCGAACAAAGAATGACTATTCATCTCCCGATATGGCGGAAAAGGAGGAGCGTTTCTCACGGGTTGCACATCTGTGGGCCGAGGGGGACATCTTGTGGTCAAAAATTACACATTTTCTGCCAGCTCAAAATGGCACATTTTCTTTTGTGACACTACAATCCAAATTCATCGTTCAAATTGGAGCACACGTCTACGTAATCGCCCCACCTCTATTCTATTGAAGTTATTATTCTTATTTTTTTTTTTTGACCTGACCAGTCAACTACCTGCTAAGAGAGACACGATTGGTCCTTTTTAAATCCTCTTTTGTCTTTCCTCAACCGTTGAGCCAATGATGTAAGGCACCCATTGCATTAAAAAAATAAAATAAAAATCTCACAGCATACCAAACAAAATGGTCACAAACAGTATGGATAATGAAATGGAAATGATCGCATCTCAATTTCCTCCCAAAAGTATTCAAATGTTCCGCCTGGCACGATACGTCGCTGGCATAGATAGATGGACCAAGATATTTTTGTCATGAATCAATCATTTGGTAACAAACTTAGGTGAAATTGCGTCATTTTCCGCGACACCCCTGATGATGTCTATGTATAATTCCATAGAAAAAAAGTAATCAAGCCAATTTGTTTGATTATGGGTCAAGAACAAGTAAGGACATCGAACAAAGACAGTAGATACTAACAAACACACAAACAAAATGTACTACGGCTGTGAGATTTGTATCATCTACATTACCTTCTGAGTGCAAGTACAGGAAGAACATCCTGGAAAGCAAAAATCTATTCAGACTACAGATCAGAATGATTGACGTCAAATGTGGTCAAAACCATGCAAGGTCCACCCCACATCGTTCTTTGAAAATGGGACAAACTCAATTGCGCGTTGCTAAGCAACCTACTACACGTTGAAACACAAACATCATGCGAGCGAAAGCTCAAGCCAATCCAACGCAAGTATTATTTGCACATTCACTGCTGGTTGATGGTTCGTGGAATTCAACAAAGCTTTTCCCATTGCGAACTGAAACAATATTCAGCACCAAGGACAGCGCGGTTTATAATGGAATGTGTCGTGTTCGAGGCCTGGGTGCCATCCCAGCTGACAAGGCATAAAAGACAGGTTGAAAGGTGAACTCCACCCCAAACTTGTCACCATGCAACCAACAGTGGGGTGTGAATTCACACCGCAACCGCTGCAAGAACATCGACTATGCGTACCGCTACACTTGGGCCACGCTGTTCGATTGAAATCCATAATTTCTCTCGAATTGCCAAACTTCGACGAATTATCCAGTCAGTCTAATGTTGATATTGCTGATTATACATCTGGAGGAGCACGATGTTATTGAGGAATTGTAAATATTACTGGTTGAGTGGGAGCATTCAAAGACAAATCTGAGCCTACCTTCTCGCTATGAGGCAAAGTCTGAGTCCTGCCGAAGGTGTCCCCGCCGTGAATGCTGATCAGTTCCGCTTCTCCCGGCGGAAAGGGCGAGGGGAAGAGCACCAGGTCGCTCTTGAGCGTGTCCGAGCCCAAACACACGTCATACTGCTGAGTGGCTTGGGAGTAAGACCAGCTCCCGTCGGGGTGGGCGGCGATCATCGGGGCGCCGTCCGTCCGTCCGCGGCACTTGAAGGCCACGAAAGCCAGCAGGCTGAGCAGAAAGACGAGCGACACGGCCGCAATGGCGATGAGCAGATACAAGTGGAAACGGGAGAAGCTCTCCTCCTTTCTGGGCACGTGTCTGAACTGAGTGCGGATGTCGGCTGTGCTTTCCAGCACCAGCACATCAATAGACACAGTAGCCGACAGGGAGGCTTCTCCGTGATCGCACACCAACACCACCAAGGGGTGACTTTTCAGGTCATCGTCACTCATTCTCCTCTTGGTCCGAATCTCCCCGGTGCCGCTTCCGATCCGGAAGAGCTCGCCGCCGCCGCCGCCGCCGCCTTTGGGCTCGGACAGGTGATAGGAGAGCAGCGCGTTGTATCCCGAGTCCGCGTCCACGGCCCTGATCTTGGCCACAAAGTAGCCCGCTTCGGCGGAATAGGGGACGCTCTCGCCGTTCGCCGAGCCGTGCTCGGAATAGGGCGGCAGGATGCCGGGACTGTTGTCGTTCTCGTCCAGGATGAAAACGTTGACGCTCGCCTCGCCGCTGAGCGGGGGAACGCCGCGGTCTGCGGCCTGAACCTTGAACTCCAACGTCTTCACCGTCTCGTAGTCGAACGACTGCAAAGTGACGATGTCGCCGCTCTCCGAGTCGATGTTTAGCATCGTCGTTATCGGAATTCCATTCGCATCCCCCAATATTGCATACGTCACTCTTGCGTTCTCATTCATATCTGAATCTTTTGCGGTTATTCTGTGGACAGTGGCGCCCACAGGACCGTTTTCTTGGACATAAATATTCATCGTGGATTCAGAGAAACGTGGCGCGTTGTCATTAACATCTGCTACTTGAATGGCAATAAGACTTGTGCTGGTTAGAGGAGGGCTCCCCTCATCATTTGCAACAAGAGTGACATTGTAAAAGGCGTCTTCTTCCCTATCAAGTGGGCCATCGACAACTAGAGAGTAATAGTTTTTATAATTAGATTTCAGCTTAAAAGGCGCAGAGGCGCCTAATCTGCATTGAGTATTGCCATTCTTCCCTCCGTCCTTATCAGTCACCGTCACTAAAGCCACGACGCTCCCGAGCTCAGAGTCTTCGTTAACCGGGTTCGTGAGTGACGTCACCACAATTTCTGGAGCATTGTCGTTCACGTCGAGCACTTCCACGAGGAGCTTTGCATTGGCCCTCCGAGGCGACAAACCTTGATCGGTCGCTTGGACGTGAATGTCGTACGCCGCTTGCGCCTCGTAATCCAAACGGCCTTTGACAGTGATCTCACCCGCGTGGGCATCGATGAAAAACACGTCTGCGGGGTCAAAATGGGCGCGTTTAACAAAAGCGAACCTCAGCCTCCCGTTGTCCCCTTCGTCCAAATCTGTCGCACTCAACTGAATCACTAAAGACCCAGGGGGCGCATTTTCTTTCACGCGAGCCTTGTACAGCGCTTGACTAAATGAAGGCGTGTTATCGTTAGCATC
The DNA here is from genome assembly GCF_024500385.1 of Phyllopteryx taeniolatus. Taxonomy (NCBI): domain Eukaryota; kingdom Metazoa; phylum Chordata; class Actinopteri; order Syngnathiformes; family Syngnathidae; genus Phyllopteryx; species Phyllopteryx taeniolatus. The sequence goes on along the minus strand of NC_084511.1, from coordinate 29,572,901 downwards.
CAAAACATTGACATTCAACAACAACGTTCCAGTTTTGGAAGGCTTTCCTCCATCAACGGCAGTAAGTGTTAATTTAATCGCGGCTTGTTTTTCTCTGTCTAAAGCTTTCAGCAGCACCAACTCAGCTGAGACACTCTGCTCTCCGCCGCCTTGCACGTCAAGAGAAAAATATTCATTTGTGCTCAGCTTGTAAGTCTTCACCGAGTTTGCTCCGATATCAGCGTCAAGCGCCAGCGGGAGTAAGAAACGCTCGCCCGCGGGTGAGGATTCAGACACGTTCATTGAATGCGAGTCCTCCACGAAGCGAGGTGCGTTGTCGTTCAAGTCGTCAACCAGCACCTCAAGTCGTTGCAGCGACATCGGCTTTCTCAGGATGGCTTCGAAGCTGAGAGCGCATCTTGTCGCCTTTGGACACAACTCCTCGCGGTCTATTCGCTCGGCGACATAAAGCTCTCCCGTTCGAAAATCGGCCTTGAAATATTCCTTACTGTAAACCGACACCACACTGAGATCCCGAGTTTGAAGGTCCCTCACGTTGACATTTAAGTCCTTCGCAAGGTTGCCCGCCACGGTTCCTTTGTCCACCTCTTCGGAAATAGAGTAGGAAATCTGCGCAGCGCAGCAGTGCCATACATTCACAAGAAAGAAACAGCACAGCCGCGACGTTTTCCGTCCACCGCCCATCGCTATTTCCACGGATTCCCACGTCGGAAACACAGCTTTTAACCACAAAACAACGCCCGATCGCCCATAATTCCATCCGCTATCCTCCTCCTCCAAATATCTTCGTCATTTGGGCTCCGCACACGACGCGAGCAGCCTGATGACGCGACGCCCGACCGCGGAGCCAGTGAGCGGACACAAAGTGGTGGTCTGATGCGACCTCAAGCGTTCAAACTTGGGATAAACACAATTTGCCTCAAAAACACAGTATGTGGTTCTGAAAGCGGTTACATACTGGATATCGATGGCTTCAATCGAGAGGGGGGGCGGAAAAATCAAGTGGCAACAATCAAATTACAAATATTAGTTTTCATACAAATATTATGAAGTGTTCCGATACAAATAAGGGCCATGCTCAATCATTGTCAGAATGAAATGAGTGCAAATGCAGGACGATCATTCTGGAATGATGTGAAGGAGTAAACAAAACACATTCCACTTGAGTTCGAAAAGCAAAAATCTATTCAGACTTCAGGTCAGAATGGTTAATGAGGTCAAATGTGGTCAAAACCATGCGAGGTCCACCCCGCATCGTTTTGTGAAAATGGGACAAACTCAATTGCGCGTTGCTAAGCAACCTGCTACACGTTGAAACACAACACAAGCCAACCCAACGCAAGTATTATTTGCACATTCACTGCTGGTTGATGGTTCGTGGAATTCAACAAAGCTTTTCCCATTGCGAACTGAAACAATATTCAGCACCAAGGACAGCGCGGTTTATAATGGAATGTGTCGTGTTCGAGGCCTGGGTGCCATCCCAGCTGACAAGGCATAAAAGACAGGGTGAAAGGTGAACTCCACCCCAAACTTGTCACCATGCAACCAACAGTGGGGTGTGAATTCACACCGCAACCGCTGCAAGAACATCGACTATGCGTACCGCTACACTTGGGCCACGCTGTTCGATTGAAATCCATAATTTCTCTCGAATTGCCAAACTTCGACCAATTATCCAGTCAGTCTAATGTTGATATTGCTGATTATGCATCTGGAGGAGCACGATGTTATTGAGGAATTGTAAATATTACTGGTTGAGTGGGAGCATTCAAAGACAAATCTGAGCCTACCTTCTCGCTATGAGGCAAAGTCTGAGTCCTGCCGAAGGTGTCCCCGCCGTGAATGCTGATGAGTTCCGCTTCCCCCGGCGGAAAGGGCGAGGGGAAGAGCACCAGGTCGCTCTTGAGCGTGTCCGAGCCCAAACACACGTCATACTGCTGAGTGGCTTGGGAGTAAGACCAGCTCCCGTCGGGGTGGGCGGCGATCATCGGGGCGCCGTCCGTCCGTCCGCGGCACTTGAAGGCCACGAAAGCCAGCAGGCTGAGCAGAAAGACGAGCGACACGGCCGCAATGGCGATGAGCAGATACAAGTGGAAACGGGAGAAGCTCTCCTCCTTTCTGGGCACGTGTCTGAACTGAGTGCGGATGTCGGCTGTGCTTTCCAGCACCAGCACATCAATAGACACAGTAGCCGACAGGGAGGCTTCTCCGTGATCGCACACCAACACCACCAAGGGGTGACTTTTCAGGTCATCGTCACTCATTCTCCTCTTGGTCCGAATCTCCCCGGTGCCGCTTCCGATCCGGAAGAGCCCGTCGCCGCCGCCGCCGCCGCCGCCTTTGGGCTCGGACAGGTGATAGGAGAGCAGCGCGTTGTATCCCGAGTCCGCGTCCACGGCCCTGATCTTGGCCACAAAGTAGCCCGCTTCGGCGGAATAGGGGACGCTCTCGCCGTTCGCCGAGCCGTGCTCGGAATAGGGCGGCAGGATGCCGGGACTGTTGTCGTTCTCGTCCAGGATGAAAACGTTGACGCTCGCCTCGCCGCTCAGCGGGGGAACGCCGCGGTCTGCGGCCTGAACCTTGAACTCCAACGTCTTCAGCGTCTCGTAGTCGAACGACTGCAAAGTGACGATGTCGCCGCTCTCCGAGTCGATGTTAAGAAGTGATGAAACTGGAATATTCCCCGGATGGCTATCTAACAGTGTGTATGACAATTGAGCATTTTGGCCCAAATCAGGGTCAACTGCTTTTATGGAGCAAAGAGAATATCCTATTGGACTATTTTCTTTGACATACACATTAATGACAGGTTCCATAAATCGAGGCGCATTATCATTCACATCAGAAACGTGAACGGTAATAATTTTTCTCGTGGACAGAGGTGGCCTTCCATCATCTGTGGCTATGATGGACACATTATAAAGCGAGGCGTTTTCTCTGTCTAGCGCTCCATCAACTACTAAAGAATAATCATTTTTGTAGTTGGAATTGAACTTAAAGGGAACAGATCCGCCCACCTGACAGTTGGCGACACCGTTGTTCCCAGCATCCTTATCGCTCACGGTAACCAAAGCAACGATTGTGCCCGATTCTGCGTTTTCCTTGACCGGCGTCATCAGGGACGTCACCGTTATTTCGGGGGCATTGTCGTTCACGTCAATGATCTCGATGAGCAGCTTAGCATGCGCGCTACGAGGAACGGGGCCTCGATCCGTTGCTTGAATCCTGACTTCATAAGCGGGAGTCTCTTCATAATCCAAAGCAGCTTTCACGGCGATTTCTCCCGTTTCCCAATTGAGACCTGAAAACGTTGGACGGGTCATTGTTGCCCCGTTGGATGAAGGAATACGTGATCTTGCCGTTCATGCCTTCGTCCAAATCTGTTGCGTTCAATTTGATCACGTGTGAGCCCTGTGCGGCATCTTCCCTCAGGCGCACTTTATACAGCGACTTGCTAAACGTGGGCACGTTGTCATTGACATCGAGCACATTGACGCGTATTTGCAACGAGCCAGATTTTGGAGGTTTCCCTCCATCGAGGGCAGTGAGCGTGAGGGGGATGAGTGATTGCTTCTCTCGGTCTAAAGGTTTTTGCAGCACCAATTCGGCAGACACGCCGTGGTCTCCTCCGCCCTGCACGTCCAGTGTAAAATGTTCATTGTTGCTCAGTTTATAGCTCCTCACCGAGTGGCTGCCAACGTCTGCGTCCACAGCCACCGGGAGGAAATGCCGCTCTCCCGGCAAAGCCGATTCCGAGATGTCCAAAGTGTGCGCGCTTTCCACAAACGCAGGCGCATTGTCGTTGATATCCAAAATATTGATCTCGATACGATGCGCCGTCATCGGATTGTTTAACACAGCTTGTATCCGCAACGCGCATTTGACCACATTCGGACAAAGCTCCTCCCTGTCTA